>NC_053157.1:67938887-68202369 GCF_016835505.1 Polypterus senegalus | reverse complement strand
TAACTAAGAAGACATAAATGCTCGTCTCTCATTTGCTGGGGTGCTCATGAATGGGCCTTATTCCCTCTGGGAGAACATTCTCTGGACAGATGAGACAAAAGTGGAACGTTCTGAATGACATTTGTCCCGTTCTGTCTGGTGTAAGGTAAAAACAGCACTCCACAGTAAGAACATTGTAACAACAGTTAAATACGGTGATGGCAGAGTGATGATGTGGGGAAGGTTTGCTGCTTAATGTGGTCCCAACCATTACTAAGTGTAAGGGGGCAAACACCTTTTGGAACAGTGCCAGTTGATGATAGAATGATTTAGTCTTTCAAAAACATTTAAGTAAAAAAGTGTATTTGTTCACTTTGGTGGCCGTTAATATTAGGTTTTTTGGTTGGACAAATGAAAACACACAAAGTCCAAAATTTGCAGCAGTTGAAAAAATCAGGAAGGGGGCAACTACTCTGCCACGGCGTTGTAAATACAGTATGTGTAGCCTGAGCCTAATTCTCAGTAAAGTTTGCTATACAAGAAAAAACTGAAGTGAAATTATAAGTTTGCACATTACTCCTGTGAGTTTACTACACTAAATTCTAATGGTGTGCTAGAATAATCCATGACTCTGAATTGCCCTATGAATGAGTGTAGGCTTTTGCATAACTGTGCATTTGTGATGAACTTTTGCTCCATCCGGGATTCATTTCTGCCTACTTTCCAATGTCAAAACAGAAAAACTCTCCTTTCTCAAAATCCTGAACTGAGTCAAGCACAATCAGTAAATGGATTAATGGACATCTAAAAAACATATTTACAATATGAATGAAATATTCCTGCGGTGGGCTGGTGCCCTGCCTGGGGTTTGTTTCCTGCCTAGCGCCCTGTGTTGGCTGGGATTGGATCCAGCAGACCCCTGTGGCCCTGTAGTTAGGATATAGCGGGTTAAATAATGGATGGATGGATGAAACATTCTGATCTAGTATTTCATTAACTTATTGTGTTCACAAGAATTACTTTCAAACGTTTCCAGCACTTCCTGACTCACCAGTATTTGAAAACCAGACATATAATTTACTGTTCGACTCGTCTTAATGTCTGGTTATGCAACATGTTAAGCTTTCCTCCTTCCTTTAAGCCCTAAAGACCCAAATAACCCTCATTTTTAGGCCATTTTTGGACCGTATTTTGTGCTATAAATTATACCCTTATGATTAACAATAAACCAGTAGGTGTCTTCAGCAAAAATGATCACAATGACTTGAAGTTGTGCACATGACATCGACTGACAAGGATACAAGGGGTCGAAGTTACTGCTTTACACAAAACTGAAAAAATAGAGATCAGTCATATAGGCATGTGGAGTGTCATAAATATGATAATTTTCTGATATCTAAGTTTATCAGTAGTCCTAGCCCTTTAAAACCCACTCCCTGAAGGTTAAAAATGACAAATTCCAAACATAAGTATATGTGGTATTGTTTTAGACTGTTTGAAGGTCTGCTATTATTTTTGATTTCTGATCCTTTACTAGTGAGTTGAGGAGTTAACCAATAAAAGGTGTCATTTTGCTTGACTTCACATAACATTCATAATGGCTAACATAGTACAACACCCTAGTACTATGATCCTTTACTAGGGATCTAGTTCTCTATGGACCTCAATCAGTGGGTGAAAAAATGTCAACTTTCTATTACAATTGAGACTATTTAGAACTTGAACATTTAAACTGAAACACACATGTAAGACCATCCCAAGCCCAAAAGTGATTCCTGTGCTTGGGATAGGGCATAAAGTTTACCAAGCCTGGGGGTGGGAGGAGAGTTAAAGAAGAAGGGACTGCTGAAGGCAGCAGAGTGGGCTAGAAAGAACATAAAGATTGGAAATGAGAAGGGGACAATCTTGTGGTGGGTACCTGTGAAAACCATCCAAGTGGCATTTAGCAGCAATTCAATCAATCAATCAATCAACATTTATTTATATAGCACATATTCATACAAAAAAATGTAGCTCAAAGTGCTTTACAAAATGAATAGAGAAATAGAAGACACAATAAAAGATAAACATAAGTCAACATTAATTAACATAGAATAAGTAAGGTCCGATGGCCCATTGGGACAGAAAAAACAAAAAAAAAACTCCAAAGGCTGGAGAAAAAAATAAAATCTGTAGGGGTTCCAGACCAAGAGACCGCCCAGTCCCCTCTGGGCAATCTACCTAACATAAATCAAACAGTCCTCTTTGTATTTAGGGTTTTCATGGAAGGACCTGATGATGATGGTCACGTAGACTTCTGGCTTTCAGTCCATCAATGTTGGTGCATCAGGATGCTTTGAGTAGGTGGTGGTTTTGAGACAGACTTGGTTAGGCCATAGGCCTGCTGCTTTTTTATTTGTACGGCGTGTTCCCCTTGTATTCAGCACTCCTTATAGTCTATTTTTATTTAACAAAGTCACTATTTTTATTTACATTGCCCTCCTGTGTGTTGGTTAGTAAGAGAGCTGCCAAGCACCCCCCCATTACATTACCTAAGACAGCCTAATCAAATCTCCTATTAGTGGTCCATGAAGTGAATTGCTGCACAGATGGTTAAGTAATCCTATTCTTTTCTGAAAGTTAATTATATTATAATATGGTGACGTTTTGTATTGCTCAGAAAATTAGAGCTTATTTGAGTTTTGTGGCTTGGAAAGTCATGCCAAGAACAAAACAAGGAACCTATTATGCTATTAAAAGCTGTTTTCTTATTATTTCAATAAAAATGCAATTTTGGAAGGTGATTTTCCGCTTTCATTTGCCATCTTAAAGTTCATATGGACTATTATAGACTGGAAAGTGACCAACATTATGGGGATTCTCAGTAGTTGAATGAAAGGCTTTCCATCATCAGTCGAGTAAGTCATTATGTGCTGTCATCGGCTGTTTGCTCCGGGGTCATTTAAAATACATTCTGGGACATATATTGGAAGAGAATAACTCAAAATATCAAAAATGTGCTGCAGGAAAATATTGCTCCTATACACTATCCATTAACAATGGTGACAGGGAGCTACAGGATCTGTCATCATTATCATCATCATCTTCATTATAATAATAATAATAATAATAATAATCCTCACCACCTTATACTGCTGGAAAGGTTTGTGTGCCTCTGTCACCATGGGAAGTATGTCGTCCTTCTGCTCCTGGCAGGGGCTCCCAAGGCCCCTAATGAAGCAAAGCCACAAATTTGAAAAGGGTACCCGATGTGGTATGGGGTTAACAGAGCATCTTTCTGGAGCCAGGCCTGGAGGGGAGAGGCCACAGGCAAGCACCAGTCAGTCAGGCCTGCCACAGGATCAGGGTGGGCACAGCCGAAATCACAATAATAATAATAATTTGCATTTATAGAAGCACCATTGACAAAGCCAAGGTCGCTTTACATACAGAGTAAAAAAAAATCACACAGAAGGCAAAAGTTTGTAGAAGAGGAAAGCTTTCAATTGAGATTTAAAGGTGGAAAAACAGGAGCAATCCAGCACAATGTGGGGCCACCACCTGCAGGCAGAATAGGAGTTGGGTGCTGGATTTGGATTGGGAGCCCTGCTGGGAGCCATGGAACAGCAGGCACCCAAACATGAAGAAGGATGGCGGTGACTGTCAGTTGGGCGTCATCTGCTTCTGCAAGATCCAATCAGGATAAGGAGTGGGGTTGCCAGGATAGAAGAGTTGCACCAGGGCTCGGCGATTTTAAAAGATTCCTGCCATAGGGATTTAACCTCACTATTAAAGAATTATTTATTGGATACTTTAACCTCCATGCAGCAGACCCCCGTGACCCTGTGTTCGGATTCAGTGGGTTGGAAAATGGATGGATGGATGGATTACTTATTTATTTTTAGAAGGAGCACTGCACTGTTGATTGTTTTAATAATAATATTTGATTAAAAATGTAATACATTTAATAAAATAATATTTAATAAAAAAAAATAGAAAAATACAAGCAAATGCAAAATGTTGTAACTGCATTTCACAACACTGGAGAGCACAGGTTATCACTTGAGCACTCCAAAAGTTGAAAGTATAGCCGTATATAATTAAGTGGTTAGGCCCGGTGAGGTTTGTTGGGCTGAATGGCCTGTTCTTGTCTTGACTGTTGTAATGATTTGGCTAGAACAGCTTGAAGCAGGGGATGGTACATCTCTGGGAACTTCCTTCTATATTTTTTTAATTTCTCGTTAGTATTTTAAACATTAGATTAGATTAGATAAACTATTAATCCTGTAAAGCTTTCTAGTGCATCAATAGCAATTTTCTGGCTCCCTTGATGGCCGCAGCCATGTTACTAGTGGTTGCTATGCCCATTAATGGTCACATGACAAAACCCAAGCGACATGCCATGTCATCACACCCATCTAATATAAGATGGTGGTGCACAGTAGTCACAGGAGGGAAAGAAGTCCAGTGTGGTTTAGGACCTGTTTGTAAAAGGTTTTCCTTCTTGATTAGCCTCTCATTTTGGTGCCTTGATAGACTTCTCCAGTAATTCTTGTGACTTCACTCAACTATTCCATTCCCTGATGCAATCCTTTAAAAAATGCAACATTTCCAGTTTCTTTCAGTCTAAGGCACGTTGTGCCCCAAGCACTTCATTACACAGGGAGGTGAAAGAGAAAGGTGCTCAATGACCCTCCGAAACAGAACCACTCGCTGTAATATGTAATATCACAGAAAGGCTGCTGCAATTCACCTTGCTTCATATTCTAGCCCAGATAACAGGCGTATCATTGGCTGCTCCGAGAGGCGCTTACCCCGCTGCACAGCCAATTTAAATACAATTGGAGGAGATGGTTCTTCACACTCCACAGTTCAGTGTTTACATTGATTTATAGGGAAGGATCATTATCAGAGAGCTTAACAGGAATAAATTTGAGTCTAAGTGATTTTTGCTGTTTGCATATTTGTGATGCAGTGATTACAACAGCACAATAAAATTGTTTTGTTTTTCTGATTTATTAGATCATTGTGGAGCAGTGACAGGCACTTTCTGAAATATTTATTAAGATGAAATATGGGTAGAGCTCTGCGCAAAGTAAATAAGGCAGAATGGATTTTGTATGTTATGCTGTAGCCGGCTGTCTGCAACTAACCGATACCAATGTCGCAGGAGCAAACAAAAATAAAAAATGCTTGCTTGTCATCCTTATGCCAAAGAGACGTAATACTTTATGCATTAGTAGTGTGACTTCTGCCATTTTCTGTGTTATATGGTGATACTTTATCTCATTGTTTTTTTTGTCAGGTAGGATAATTATTGTGCGTTGTGACCTCTGCTGTCATGGAGGGAGGGCGAGAAAGAAGGGCTCTTCATGAACGTTCATGGTGTTGCAGAGCAGAAAATGATAAGCAGGTACTTTAACATCTGATTTACGTTGCCATTATTCTCCAAACATCTAAGCCTACAGCTGGATGGGGAGTCCTCCATAGTATGCTTCAGTTTCGCTGTATAATTCTATGCAGTCCTTCACATCATATTGAGAAAAAAACATTAACTTATAACATACTTGACCTGGAGGTGCAAGCAGCTTGAGCAAACACTGATTTTTGATTACCTTTAGATAGATAGATAGATAGATAGATAGATAGATAGATAGATAGATAGATAGATAGATAGATAGATAGATAGATACTTTATTAATCCCAAGGGGAAATTCACAAAACTCTTTATTACAGAGTGGGCCGATAGTGTAGTGGTTAGCAGCATTGTGTCATGAATTCACTGTAATGGTTGTTGTCTGTGTAGAGTCTCCCCATGGCTGTGTGGTTTTCTTCCAGGTTTTCGTTTCAGATCCCCAAAAATGTACACGTCAGGTTAATTGCCAACAGTAATTCGGACCTGAGTGTACTGGAGCCTTGTCCTCAGCCGTTTCCTACCTTGCATTTATTATCACCAAGACAGGCTCATAGTTCTGAATGTTATGTTTAATATACAAGAGTGCAAGAAATTAATTATTTTTAATTGTTATGTTACAATTATATTCAGATATTATTATTATTGTGTTGCAGGCTTGTTTGTAATATTTTTATGGAATTGTTGTACCTATTTGGGGTTTGCAAGGTTAAAGTTTCCATTTATGGGTTATTCACATATATATAGAGTTTCATTGTTTTATTTTGTACTGTTTCTAATGTAATTTTTGGTATTGGGTGCCACCATTTTGTATACTTGTCATTAGGACATGTCTCCTGGTTTTTAGGGAGTGTGTCCTCGGAGATTATGACCTTGAAGCTACAACATGGTGGTTTAAAAGGCCTGAAATTAACATTGTTTCCTTATCCGAGGTTGCGGATCACACAACCTTTATGAACAATTTTGCTTTCTACAATTATCTCTCTGGTTTTAATCTCTGGATCTGTTCTTTAGATTTTTGCCTAATGCTCTGCTATTGACAGTTTTGATTCTTCGGATTGTGAAAAAAAAATTAACTGCTTGCAAGCTACTGAGGGTTAAAAGCTGACAAAGCTGTTTTGCTGTAATGGCAGGTTATTCAAACAGGCGTCTGTCATAAGACAGGGTGCAGTAAGCTGACCGAGGACAACTTCCTCTTTAGGAATGCATCTGTTAGACACAGGAAAGATGATCTTTTCTTCTTTACAGCCCATTTGACACATACACAAATTGCTGAAATGCTTAGATAAATGATATTATGCTTTCTGATAAGTAAGGGGAATGGAGAGAAAGAAAATATAAAAAAGCTGAATGAAAAAGGGAACTTTGCTCTTCTGCCTTGCAACACTTGAACCCATGTACCCAACGGTGCCTGAATAAAGGCTGATTAATTGAACTATTCCTGTCTTCCTCTGAGGTTCTTCCACAGGATTTCCATGGTTTTGACCATTGGTTTGTTTACTGACTATGCCTCATCTTCTGACCAATGTATTCCTTTCTGCTTGTCCGTGCAAGCATAACATGTTGGCATGGCAGTGCTTGTTTCAAAGTTCTAAAGTCCAGGGTATAAACCCAGGCCGTGGCTTTTTGTGTTCTTGACAGATTTCTCTTAGTACTCTGGTTTCATCCCAAATCAGATGGGAATGAATGGACCCTAAGAAAGATCGATAGATTCCTGTCTTCTACCCAAAACCTGAAGGATTGATTCTAGGCGTTTTGATTCTGTATAGGAATAAGTGGAACTAGGAAATAAAAAAAAAAGATGTTTTAATTTTGCTGTAGTGTTCTTACATTTAGGGCGGCACGGTGGCACTGCTGCCTCGCAGTTAGGAGACCCAGGTTTGCTTCCCGGGTCCTACCTGCGTGGAGTTTGCATGTTCTCCCCGTGGGTTTCCTTCGGGTGCTCCAGTTTACTCCAGAAGTCCGAAGACATGCAGGTTAGGTGCATTGGTGATTCTAAATTGTCCTGTGTGTGTGTCCTGTGGTGGGCTGGTGCCCTGCCTGGGGTTTGTTTCCTGTCTTGCGCCCTATGTTGGCTGGGATTGACTCCAGCAGACCCCCATGACCCTGTAGTTAGGATATAGTGGGTTGGATGGATGGATGGATGTTCTTACATTTAAATGTGGGAAATGTTTGTTTGCTACATTATGGAAGTGCTAAATAAAACTCATTATGGTATTGAATGCACAGTTTTGGAAAGAGAAGCCAAAATATGCTTAAATACACAAATTACATTTTTTTTTTCGTTTCAACAATGTGATCATAGCAACTAAGAATGAGCATTTTACACTTTCAGAACTGAAAATGAACTGAGACATTATTAGAGAACACTGCCTCCATTGTGTAGCCCCCTTTTCATCGTGGACTAGGAGTTCCAATACACATAAGGTCCCATAAGCACTTCTAAAAAAGTGCATACTAGAGGGGGCATAAACATCAAAGCCTGGCTAGTAATAATTGCAAAATAAGAGTGTTTGTAAATAAAAAGTTTTATTAGTGCCAAAATTGTTATGTCTCACTAAGAAGCTCCGAAGTTGTCAGCAGGGCAGTCACAGGTGAAGAACATTCCAAAAACACAATTTAAAGGCAAATTCAAAGCCAGAATAAAAAGTCAAAATATCTGTAATTTTAGTAACCACAGCAAAACACAAGTAAACTTGCTACACCCTGGCATATTTGAAATGAACTGCCAGGAACTGTGAGAGACCCACCGGATTAAAGGAATGGATGGCAGTCCCTGGCGGTGATTGGCAGATGGCCCTGCCTCTTGGGAGACCACCCACAAAACATGCAGAACAAAACATACGTAAACAAAGTCAAAAAAAAAGAATAATGTACATAATCAACAAAAATAACATCAATATAAAATAAAAAATGAACAAAACAGACCTAAAAAATTGTTTTGAACTCCAGCTTGGTCTGAGACATGACATACTTTGTTGGAGTCATTTTCATATTACATGCAATTTTTTGTTTCTTTTCTCCATTTTATTTCTTTGGATTTTACTTTTGTTTATTGTTTTTGATGTTTTTGTCACATGTTGATGACCACTTAGTCTGCATGTCACTTTTTGTGTCCAGTATCACTTTTCCACTGTGGTTTCTATTTCTACATTTGCATCAGTTACCAATTATAACATGTTTTTTTATGTTCTGCACAGAGGTAGATAGAAAGATGGTAACAGTATATTTTAACAGCTAAGGAGCAAGAGATGGGAATGACCATTTCTAACGGTAGTGGTGCAAGGACAGCTCTGTAGCTGTTTTGCTGCATCTGGTAAACAGTAAACCAGGGCAAAGTAATTGGTTATCCTCTGCTGGATCAGGCTTACTGCATAACATGCTTGTTGCATGATGTTTAGCACCGGGCTTTGACCTGCTCCTTCTCACACTTTCCTGGTCTACCACAGTGGTGATTCCGAGCCACTGGTGTTCTTCTAATTTAAAGATGGGAGCTAAAGCAGGATCATTGCTCATGTCCGTTCCTGCCTGGTGACTATAATTCTGTGATGTAATATGAGTTACTACCCTCTACTCCCCATCTTGCTTAGTTCAGATACCAGAGATCATCCACCTTGGTCTAACACACTTCATGATTAAGTCCAGCCATAGTGATGGTTTGGGACTCACTGTAGCTCTTTAGCAAGCTGACGACAATTTGAGAGCGTACTAGTAGATGCATGAAAGACAGAAAAAGTCAAAACAGAACATCAAAAGACTCAAGCACTTAGGCAAAATGCAAAACTAAAATCATAGTGAAAAATTTCACTAGCAAAAGGTCATAAACAAAAAACAATCAAACAATGATAAGTGAAAAGATGTTTAAAATGGAGGTTTTCTATCCACAACCTGGATAAGGAAATGTCCTTTCAAATGACTTTTTAGCTCGTTTGTGTCGTAAAACCTCTGTTCACGAACTTTGAGGACACATTCCTAGAAAAGCAGGATGCTGTCCTAATGATGGGCATCTTAAATAGCGGCAACCGCTATTAACACAAAATGGCCGCCATAACAGATTAAAAGGGAATATAACAGTTAAACAAAAAAGCAAATATCAGAATTGAGTTTAGAGTCCCTATGAAAATATTTAGTGTCTATCTGTTGTGATGTGAGATTTTGCATACAAGTTGATAAATATTTTGTATGTCTTTATTTGTAACTTAGGGTTAGGGTTAGGGTTAGGGTCTTTATGTGAAAACAGCAGTGTCAGACGGGTGGGGGGATCGTGAACGCGACTGAGAGAATAAGACTGAATAAAAAAAAACAAAGCTAACCTTTACAAGTATAATACATTTACACCAACTGTTATAGACTGAAATCAGAAGTATGTTTTTATTCTAAGATAGTAAAAATAAGAGCAGCTCATTTCTCAAAACTGAGTCGTCCGGGGTTGAATCCGTGAAGTCTTGATTACCAGTCAACAGCTGATACCGTTGCACCACCAAAGCGGTCGTAGCAAATGTATGTCAATGTCGCAGCCTAACTCGGGTTCTTTTCCTGCAGTTATATTCTTGAATAGAAGCGTACTTGTTCTGTTATATTTGTACCTTTTGTGAAAGTGTTTACAGTATTTGATATTTGGAATTCAGGCTTCACACATTATACACTTCATGTCTACATTTTGACAATTATTACTAAAACATAAAAAAGTTTCTATTTTAACGATGTGTTTACACAGATTGTTGTAGACACGGAACACACATGAAATGCATGTGTTCCAAATAGCGATTGGAATAGCTGAGAAAACTGTGCTGCGGTGCAGGGATGTGATAGTAGGCTGCTTGCTGCTTATCGACACATTTACAGGACAAAAGACACTGATGGAGAGGTGTGAAGCGATTTAAGGTGGGACTGATCTATAAGTTTTTTCATAGGCTCTGGTAATTCTAGTGTTAAGTATCATGATGTCCTATTGGCTCTAGGGGTTGGACAGAGAATCTATAAATTTGCTTGCTTAACCTCACTATCTCTCTTACCAAACTGAAAGACCATCTAACACACCATGAACTGAAAAGGACAACACAATAAAGAACACAACTTGGCAGCCAAATTTAGACAGGCATGCGGCCTGTTCTGAAGAAAGCTGACCACAAATGATGCCTTAACTAGAGACATTTTAAGTAACTAACAAGTCTGTGTGCCGCCTGAAACTACACATCACCTTTTATCAGGTTGTATGGCTGGCAATATTCAAATATACTTTGCATATTGTTATTATTTATGAATATTACCAATAGCGCTGCTGCCTCGCAGTTAGGAGACCCGGGTTCACTTCCCGGGTCTTCCCTGCGTGGAGTTTGCATGTTCTCCCCGTGTCTGCGTGGGTTTCTTTCGGGCACTCCGGTTCCCTCCCACAATCCAAAGACATGCAGGTTAGGTGGATTGGAGATTCTACATTGGCCCTAGTGTTTGCTTGGTGTGTGGGTGTGTTTGTGTGTGTCCTGCGGTGGGTTGGCACCCTGCCCAGGATTGGTTCCTGCCTTGTGCCCTGTGTTGGCTGGGATTGGCTCCAGCAGACCCCCGTGACCCTATTCGGATTCAGCGGGTTAGAAAATGGATGGATGGATATTACCAATAATACATTGTTTAAATTGTAACTTAACTCCTGCTTGTCTTTTACTACATCGAATTGCCTGAGGTTATAGATGTAGAAGGGAAGGTGGGGAGAAATTATATACTATAATGCCTTATAAACAGTGGTAACTCTTTGAGATTTGAGGCATTCTGACAAAGGCTACATATTAATAATACAAAGGGAGAAAGTAGAGAAATATATTACTCTACCAAGACAAAACACTATCATAACATTTTCTCTGTTCTTACAATTCACACTTTTCTTCCCCTTTTTGAAAGGAATCTTGTTTTCTGAGTAGAGGTTTCTAAATGTACTTTATTTCTTCATCATTGCATTTGATTTTTATGAAACCACAAAAGAGACATGAGGAAAAAACAAGTTATTTCTCACAAGCACATGAAACTATCTTGTACCCACGCAAAAAGTTTTACATGCTCTCAAGATCTTTTTGCATATGGACACAATAGTTTTTCTGGGATACATGTATGCCCTTAAGGGATCCGTGTCGTGATCTGGGGAGTCAAAAAGCACAGATACAAAATACTTCTAAGATTGTCCTCTAGAGGGGGAAAACACTGTCAAAATTCCCTGAGTAGAAACCCAAAGGGACGAGACGAATCTTGATAAAAAAAAAAAAAAAGTTTATTTTCACAAAATGGCTGTGCAAGTGCAAAGCTCAGAAGAGCACAAAAGAGATGCCTGTAACACAGAAAATAAGTCTCAAAACAGAATGCAAAGGCAGTGGTCAAAACAGAGCAGAGGTTCAAAAATGTCAAATAACACAGTACCATATGAAATCCAGAAGTGAGGTCAAAAACAAAGCACAGATTCAAAAATCCAGGGAATCACAAAACAATAGCAAAAGGCACATTAAGACTCCAAGCACATTTAATGAATCGGCAGGGACTGTGGGAGGCCCTCCCTTAAGTAGCCCTTTGGGGAGCCACCAACAAAATACAAGGTCATAACCTAGGCCACACCTCTTTCCCAAAACACACATAGAAAAATGTACATTATTAACGAAAGAAACATTAATACAAATAAATGTTACGAAATTAAACAACAGCCGGGAAAAACGCTGGCTGAAACATCTCACTCCGTAAATTTCTGGTAGACCTGTTCTGCTTTCCCAACTTTAAGTGTTTTCTTGTGTAGCCTATCGGATGGATGCATATTTGAAGCTGGGCCTTTCACATATAGGTATCGTTTGTATTCTTGAAATCTGACATCAGTACTTCATTTATTAACATCATTTTAAACAAATTGTGAACTCTAGAAGCTTTTATTGCCGTTTACATTTACGGAAACACTGAAGGACATGCATGCCAAAAAGATCTCATGCACATGTGAAAGGATCCTTTGAGCACACAAACAAGACTATATGAGCATGCAAAAAGATTTCATGAGCATGCGATAAAAATGTACTGAGCACACTAAACTTTCTCGTACATACGAGAAATATCATTTTTATTTATTTTTTTTTTTTGTTTTGGCTCATGTCCGTTTAGGGACTCTGTAAATTTTTGCCTTTAAGTCATATAAAAATTAATTTGATTCAGTCTTTCTTTTTGATTTTGCATGTCCTAGTTATGTGATTGACTTTCACATTTGTTATCATTGTTGCTCTGCCCATCTGTGCACGTGTTAGTATTTGACATTGTCTCTCGATCATATAAAAAATCAAGCACTACGTAGAATATTGTCTGAGCTTTGTAAAAAGAGAAGGCTACTCATTCATAAGAAATTAAATCTAAATAATTAAAGAACTGCAGTATTTCTACTCTGGACTGTCTAAGTGTATTTTTTTTCACTCCTTAATGATGGAGGCAGATATTTTTGTCACCATGATTTCTGATTTCTGCCTGTAAAATGTAAACATCCTTGTTTTCCATCATGGAAATTTTACTCCACCATTTACGTTAGTAAACAAACCTTTTCCTTCCAGTTCATTTATGGACAGAGAGATGCGTGCATGTTACTGGGATGCAGTCATACTCTAGGGGTGCATTAACCCATAACAATAAATAATCAGGATCTGGTTCATGCATTTGCTCATAGTCTCGTCATAGAAGCGACATTCAAGTGAAGAAAAAGAGATGAGCTAAAGGAGTAATTTTGTAGAGAGGCTACTTAGTTTTTTAATTTCATACACAGCACTTTAAACACCATTATAATGTATGTACAGGGATATATCGAATCCCAAATACCACCTATAATGCTGCATCTTGAAACTGATTGACAACCAACACCTCAGAATTCTCTCTGATCTATTGCTATAAGAATTTGGTTTTCTGAACGAATTTGATTTTTATGTTTCTGTCTTGTAAGACAGCAATAAATTATATTGTGTTTATCAAAGCATTTTACTGTAGAGGTCAGGCCAAAGGGACATCACTCATGTGGAGCAAGTTTCATTAATTTTTAATGCCTGAAATGCACTTTGCTGTTGTTTTCCTTTTTCAGACATTCTCCTTTTGTGCTCAGGTTGTATGTGAGCCATTTTATGTCACGTATCAGCCTGTAAATGATGACAGCATTATTAAAAAGCATTTTGCATACTGTCAACTCTCCCAGGAATATCACGTGTTGGCATTTCATAGACATGTTACAACTTTCAAACATCAGCAAGACCAAAAAAGAAGGTGCTTCCTTGGGAAGATTATTATATAGTGATGGGAAAAAAATCATGGTTAGAAAAATCAGGTCTGTTATGTTTAAATAAATTGCATATATATTTATATCTCTTTGTACATTTTAGGTATATATTTAAAACACTATGGCTCAATGTACAGTATGTAGGTCAGGGCTTAATGCTTACAAGAGAAATAAAAATGGAAACCTTAGTCTGTGTAGCCCTAATTCGGGTTTATCCATTTTTTCCCCCCACATCAATAAAGATTTGTGTGTTAGGTATCAAAGATACCACCAGTGCAGACCCGGGTCATGTTATCTATATACAGTATACAAAACACAATGTCTGTCTGCATGTTCCCTATATAATCCTACACCCTTTGACCGATCTGGACCACATTTTACATAGTTGCTCTCTTGGATAAGATGGGCTACTTTGGAACCCAATAGTCTGATCCTAGGAGTCCCAGTTTTTATTTTTTTTCCCTGTGTGTTACAGTTTGCACACCAGTGTCACCCATTGGCTCAGAGCAAGTGAAACAACTGAACAGGCTGAAGCCAGACTAGTCAACAAAATGATCAGAGCTTAACATTATTTACCCAGGCAATGTCGCATGCTGCTTTTATGTAATATATTATGAAAAGGAGTATTGTGCGCTTTTGCAGAGGTGTTAGGTGAGACTTGATCAAATGTGGAAGTGGAGCACAACACAAACAATAATCAAAGGGTTGTTGCTTAACTCCTGCTTTTGTTCATGGTTACAACCCTGCAAGTAGTTACTTTAATTCTGGAATCCATTTGACTCAATGAAAACAAATTCTCAACTCAAAAAGCTGGGACATTGTTAGTTAAGCTAGCAATAATAACAGTGTCATCGTTTAAAAAACACATAATCCTTTGCAACGCTGGGACCTTTGGCTAGTTAGTAATATTAACATTCCCATGACTACTATGGCATACTATAGCATTACATGCTAAACTCATAGGGATGTTAGGTGGTATGTGGCATGAGACACTTTCAGGAACACTCAGTGCCACTAGGGAAACCTCTGCAAATGCAACCTTGGATATTTGAATAGCCATTAGACAACATGGAAGTATTTTTGAAGGCTTTCCCTCAGGTCATCCTGGACTCAACCTGGCAGTGTCCAATTCAGCATGGAAAGTATTTGTAGATGAAGGCTAAACTTTCAGAAAGGAGAGGCAAAGTGAGTGATTTGATTAAAAAGCATGGTCAGGGATTGATAGAGAGAAGTGGGTAAGTAGACCAGATTACCTCAAGGAATAGAAAAAGCCATCTATTGAATAATTAGGTATGGGGGAAACATGTTTTACTTTTTGTATTCCTGCACCTTGTTCCATGCCTAATTATTCCTTTTGTTCTTATTAAATCCCCTTTGTCAGTTTTTGAACTTATTTGTCCTGCAGGTTGCTCTTCCACACCCCTTTAAAGTCCATATTGTTCAACTGTTGACCCTAGATAGGTCCAGTTTGCATGTCCAGAAGAAGCACGTTGATCCTGGAAAAGGTGATATACTGTATAAATAAAATTTATTATTATTATTAATGTGGCATGCAATGGCTGGTCTTCTGTTGATGATTAATTCCTGCCTTGTTCCTTGTGCAGTTAGTAAAAGCCCTGGGGCTTCATGCATAATGCCGTACGTAGGATTCGCACTATAACATGATGTAAGCACAAAAGCGGAAATGTGCTTACGCACAAAAAAATCCAGATGCATAAATCTGTGTGAACGCCATCTTCCACATTCTTCCGCTAAATAAATCCCGATCAGCGTGAAATTTAACGCACGTGTACGCACCTGCTGTCCCGCCCCAACTTCTCCCAGAATTACACCTCTCTTTGAATATGCAAATCAATATAAATAGCCCTTAAGCTCAGTGTTCTGTGAAAAGACAATGGCAAAAGCACGAGGGAAAATAGAATTTCAGCGAATACCAAGTGGAGGCAAGGAAAACCATACTATTTGTTGGTTTAAACAGTGATATAAACAACAAAAGGAAGTCGATAGAGTGACATAGCGTGCCGGAGAAACTCAAAAGCTCAAGTTCACAAAGTCGCCTGAAATAAAAAAAGAAGTTGTCAGATATCAAAGTCGCTGTGAAAAGGCAAGTCGTGGCCCACCATCTGAGTGTCATATGAAAGGTTATTAGGGTACAGAGAGAAAAAAAATAGGCACACAGTGAGAAAAAAGCACAGAATGTCAACTTTAATCTCAAAATTTCCACTTTAATCTCGTAGTTTATTTTGTCATTAAAGTAGAAAATCATGAACTTCATCTTAAAATTGTTTAATTTACTAGTTTATCAAATCCCATCGTAACTAAAGTAGTACGTCAAATGCTTTGTTTTGTATTTGATCTTCTATGTGCTCTATGTGTGTGAATCACTATGTACTTCTTAAACGGGCTTTCTCTTTCTCTGACAGGACACAGAATCCATTACATTCGTGATATTACAGCTCTCTGAATAATTAAAATACTGAGATGTATACGTGATATAATTTTCATGATGACAGGAGTTAAATCATGTTATTAAACATGGGAACACGGTGGTGCAGTGACTGTTCATGTCTCACGCAAGATGCTTGATGCACCATGCGCTACCTTCGATGAAATACTTTATTGTAGCAGTACTGTCTCTTTCAAATGTACTAACCTCCAATTCCTGCCCTTCCTTTTCTTTCTCCAAATACCCAATCGCCACACAATCAGCTCTGTAATAGACGTTAAGCCATCTCTAAACTTAAAACGGCGATTCTACAAAACTTTTAAGGAACATTGAAATATCTTCATGGTACGTGTTTAATTATTCTATCCATCTATCCTTCCAGTGTCGCGTCAGCACCAGAAAGAATACAGCATGAGGCAGGAACAATCAATGAACGGAGCACCAGCTCCTTGCTAGCACTGTGGCACAGTGTCCTCACATGTTTAATTATTAACAATATAGATTATTTAAATTAAGTTAAAGTTTTATCTGTATAATATAATAAACACATTTTGCTGCATTTCATTTTAAAAATGATATTGTCATCATATATAAATACGAGCTTTATAAAGTGGCTCAGGTTTTGCAATTTTATAGCTGTAGCACAAGTTTACTTATAAGTACAAACAGTTCTACAAGGAGCACTTGATGGACTGATTGGGTGTATTTATAGTTCTTGGGATGAAACTGTTTCTGAACCACGAGATCCATACAGGAAAGGCTCTGAAGCATTTACCATATGAGATCAGTTCAATAGACAGCAAGGATGAGGCAGCGTGTGCTTGATGCTGCATACTGATAATTCTCTTTCCAGTCAGCTGTTGTACAGCTGTGATACCCCACTCAGATACAGTGATATAAATACTCCGATTGGTGCAGTGAGAATAATATGGAAAAAGATGATCTGATGTGGCAACCACTAATAGGAGCAGCTGAAAAAAAAGGTGCAGTGAGAGTAACAACACTAAAGCAGCTATGGTATTTGGAATAGTTTGACCATTCTGTGGACCATTTTATTATTACAGGTTAATTACAGGGTATGAGCATCTGTGGAAATGTGCGTGGCTTTGCGCCAAGTTTAGGTTTTATACATCACGATTTGAACGTGGAAACGTTCTTACGCAACATTTTTGTGTGTACACACCTTTTATACATGATGCCCCTGGACCCTAATAATCCATGGTGAAAGTCCATCTGTTTTATTATGTTATCAGATCAACTGTGACGTGCAACTAACACAAAAGGTTATCAAGTAACTTTGCAGGTTCATTTTTTAATAGGTTATAGGAAGAAATGGCAAAACGAGTCATACAAATGTTATATGTAACCTCCTACCTGTTGTCACGGATGCCAGGAGCAACGACCTGGCCAGGATGCCTTGGAGGACCGGAAGTTGGCGTGTGCCCATCTGGGATCACGTGGAGGCCGCCTTCCTGGTTGCTTTGGGGGCCCGTGGTCACTGCCAGGAGGCGCCCCACTGCCTTGGGGACTTGTGACCTCAGCACTTCCACCACACCAGGAAGTGCTGGGGGGAAAATTTAGGAGGACACCCAGATAGCTGCCGGGAGAACAGCCGGCACTTCCACCACGCTGGGGTGTGGCCAAGAGGGGAATGCCGGGAACCATCTTGAGCTCGTCCGGGAGTATATAAAATGGGCCATCTCCCTTCATTCAAGGCTGGAGTCGGGTGGAAGCAGGACAAGGCACGAGAGAGGTGTGGAGGCGGCCCGAAGAAAGGCATTGTGAGGCCAGGACTGAGTATTGGGGTGTGTGCACTTATTCGAACTGGGTCTGAGTGACCAAAATATTGTAAATATTTGTATAATAAACGTGTGGTGGTTGAAGAACAACATGTCCTCCTGTCTGTGTCTGGGTCAAGTCCACGCATTGTACCTCACATACTCAACCAAAAGGACCTACATGGCAGGCTGTTTGCTGACTAGAACTCTCCTTTATTTCCTTTCCTTTAGTTCAGCCCAGTCTTTCCACCAATAGAAGACTTCAAAAGACTATCCTCCAGTGCCCTTAAGGGACCACAGCTGGACAAGAAATGGACCATCTAACTTCTCAGCTTGCTACTAATAATCAGACAGAGACACTGACCTAAATAATCTTATTTATTTGCATCAAAACCAATAACAGCACATATAAGCAATACGAAGAATTATACAACTTGGATGGGTTTATGTAGCCTTCATTCAGTCCCTAGTGACAATTACCAGATGGCTTAATTTCTTTAGTTCCAAACTATATATCCTTAATTGAAAAATAAAAAGGTAAAGATTTGTTGCTGGAGAGAGGTTCAATAAAATGTCCATAGCAGCAGCAGCTAGAAAGTTCCATTAAAGTGTCTATTTCAGATGAATGGCTCCTCTCTTAGTTGCTTTCCTGCAACTGAACTGAGCTCTTTTTGAAAAATGTCTAAAAAAAGGAAGCCAATATCCCCTCCCTTTTCACACATACCAAAACTCCTTGTACTTGAGTTCATCTCTGCTAATCAAGCCTGTCATTACATTTGGCAGTTTCTCAGAAATGTTCACACAGAAGTGCTACAGAATCATTATCACAAACTCAAGGTTATTTTCCCATGAAAATCAAAAGATCCATTTTCTAACTAAGAAAATTACCCCTGCTTTGCCTTTTAGCTTTCCAAGATTTTTTATCGCTCATTTCTGTGAGACTTATCAAGTCCGTTAACTCATCTGTCTACTCTCACACCTTAAAATTACAGATACAGATTACACATAGGGATGTTATAGACAAAGTCTCCGGTGAAACCCTAATTGTCATTCACCCCATAGTATTCTATTTAGAATCCTTTCAGATTCATACATACATGTCCTAATTTAGACAATGGTAATCCCTAAATGCATCACACACTATTCTATGGGAGGCTTTACTAAAGAACTTACTATCACTAGCATAGACAATCATATGGGTGTCATCGCTACACAATTAAAAGTGCAACTTTTTTGGTTATACCACTTATCAACCAAACAATATTTCCTGTTTTTACCACAGTTGTCTTTCTTTTGAGGAGCAACCTCTAGATTTCATAGCCTTGTGAGCGATAAATGCAACAAACTCTTCACACAAGTGTCTTAATTTTCAATTTATTATTTTCAGTCACTCTAGATGTATGACCAAAAACATGAAAATGCAAACGCAAAGTGGTATTATTAATTATTAATGAATAATAATACCAAATAGACCAGGGTATGACAGAAAATAAAACTGATGGTAAGAGTCTGGATATAGCCTTTAGAAAAAGTTTTACAGAAAATGTCAAGGATTGGATGTTGACCAGGGACAGCTTTTGATTTAGCAATCAATGTTATTTATGAGATGCTTTCGCTGACATTCAGATGAAAGAGTCACACGTCTCTCAGTCTCCTCTTCTACCGTCGCCTTAAACCTCTCCTACTTGGTTCCTTGGGCAAGCCATATTTATTTTAAAATTCTAAGTGGGGATTTGTGTCATGTGATATGGGGCTTTGTGATATGTAATATCACACACTTTTGATTGGCTGGCTGTCAGACGTTCAGATCTCTTTGAACATCTCTGTTTCCAAGTGATAAAATAATAACGGTAAAGGTAAACTTTTGAAACAGATGTTTTAAGGTGATGGATTATTGGTACAGTTCCGAAAGAGAAGATGCTCTGATGTTATGTGCCACTGTAAATATACTGTCATTTAAATTCATCTTGTTTGTTTGAGCAAAAAAAATAATAAAAATATAGACATCTATTATTTAAAAAATTGAAGGTCCGACACTCCACTAGAATACACTGCACTCCTATTAAGCTTTAAAGGACTTTCAGGCTAAGGCCTATCAACTGAAAAGTCTAAAATATTGTCTATACACCATCTCAAAGTACATTATGTGAGACATATATTCTGTGATACAGTAGTACTATTATAGTCTTTTGAACTTTTGAGCGCTCACAGTTTAAGTGAGCTGTTAAAGATCACAAAATGAACAATGTTGGATTTAATCTTGGACAATTATGGATTCAAGTTCAAGTCCATAACCACCATGCTATACTACAGTGCTAGTACTGTTGTGCAGTAAATTTTTCTCCATCAAAATCAAAGTCCTTGATGTTAGACTTCAGGTTTTGACACCTAATCAACTAAAGGCTTATTGCTATTACATTTTTAACGTTGTCATAATGCAAACGACTAAGGGCAAGACAACAAAAAGTTTTATATACAATAGAACATGATACATTTAATTATTCAAAAGTTTGTAATGATTTAACAGTCAATACAACCACATAGTAAAATCACCTTTAATAAGGTATGTGTTAAGTTGGAGTTATGTGATACTGAGGAGAAGTCCTTGTATCTGACACCAAACAAACAAAAATAGATGTTTATTAGATCCTCTATACCAAGAGTGCTGGTCAGTGTTGCTTTTCATTGCCCAGTCAGTATTTTTTATTCCTCTTCTATCTTTAAAGTATAACTCAATCAAAACATAGCTGCATTCTAGAAATACAGTATGGCAGAAAAATGAAATGTGGTAGGTTGATGATACTATATGCAATTTTTTCATATCTTTGTCTCCCTGGAGGTCTAATGTATTTCCTCTTTAGGCACTTTAAATTCCCACTGCTTGTCAGCATATATCACTAAATTCACTTCAAAAGCCTTACTTATAAGTGATACATTCATATTCTGTTCTGCTGACATCTTAGTGACTAAACAAAGTATGAAACCACAGGTAAGAGCACGGAAAAGTCACAGGCTGAAGGTTGAACATTTACAGAGAAGAGAATAAGCGCACAGTTTGATTTAAAAGATTGGTACTTTTGCAATACATTTATATCCTACTGCTCTGCATTTGTTTCCATGTCTACTTCAAATCTTGTTGTGTTTATTTCACTGAGAAGTTAAGCAAAATGACACCTTTTATTGGCTAACTAGAAAGATTACACTATGTGAGCTTTTGAGGCAACTCAGGTTTATTATACTGCAATATCTAAAAGATATCTAGCCATGTTATACATAACTAGAAAGCTTGGAAGCTTTACTTTTACAGAAAGTTTAAAAATTACATTCTGCTATGCTAAAATTTATACAGCCTGGTTTTCACACAGGAAAGTTAATGAGTTAGTTAATTTAATTATGTTTAATTAAAGTAATTAATTAGCACATGATATCAACTGAAAACAGTTTGATGAAATTGGTGGTGAATTACTGGAATTGTTTAAGAATTGTTTCCTTTTTCTTTCTGACATTATCCACTAGCCTTGGGCACACTCCTCCAGTACTGAAAATTGAACTGTTGCTTCCATGCCTGTGTACAAATAGTGTGAGTGTCATGGAGGATGGGCGGGCATCCAGGCTGTGATGGAGTTTGGCTTCCGGACAGAAAAAGAAGCCATGACAGAAGAACAAGAGGTGTTGGCCGCCCAAAGTTATATTCTCAAACCTGTACACAAAGTGGTAGCATCCCACTGGTGGGACACCCATAGGAATATCTGCAGGACAGGCCAGAAGATGTAGTCCTATTGGGGTTCTTGGGTGCCACCAGGGGAGCTATAAGACCCCTTTAATAGACTTCTGACTGACCTGGAAGTGCTTCCAGTGTGCATTGCTGTGGCACCGGAATTGTCTGACATAAAAGAAGTTGAGGTTCCTGTAAGAGTGTTCAGAGTGTGGAAGATGGAAAGAGGTTTATTGTCATGTTGTATTATTGTGGAAGAGGGTGGAGGTAAAGAACAAAGAAAATCTTGTATTTGAACCGTAGAAACAGAGTTGTGTAGTTGTGTCTGGGGGTTTTGGGGCGCAGTTTCACTCCCCTGGTGGTCAGAAAAAAAAAAACGATAAATTCTCCAAAAAAGAAGATTAATTGCAAATTCTGAATAGAAAAAGTCACAATGACTCAGACATCTTCTAATAGGATTGCAAGATTCAGACAATGACTCACTAGCAAGCAAGACAGCCTGTTTGTTAGTAAAATTTACAAATGTCCTCAATAAAACAACACTCCGAACACTTCATATGTTGACTGATGTTAGCAGCCATAGCGTTCCTAAGGTTTATATAGCGGTAATAAATAATCCACTCCCATGTGTCAGCTGGGAACCGTAGCATCAAATAATATCTGTTAAACACTCAGTGTCAAAACTGTTACTCACAATGCTCTCCATTACTCCAGTAAACCAGTAACTGTAGTGCAGTAGCAGCTGGTGTAAATTTAGCTAGCTTACTGGCAGTTGGACAAATTTTGATTTCTACACACACCTGCAAGTGTAGCATGCGCAGCTTCTTCATGCTTTCATATTTTTCTTTTTTTGTTTTTATCAAAGTTATACTAAGCAGTACTTATAAATCAAGAGTAGCATCAACTCCATCAGCAAATGTGTTGTTCTCAATAGAGTCAAAACGCTAAGATCATGCCCTAGAGTAGATACTGTCACACACGTGCACATGAGAGGCAGCTAAATGGCTCAAAGGAAGGCCAGACCAGGATGTGGCGAAGTGCACTGATCCTTCCTCTCTTTCCACTGCACACCTGCTACAGGAAGTTCCACCCCAGCCTCTATGATGTCACTTCCGGTCCAGGGGACGGCACTTCCGGCCACAAGCCTGATGACGTCACTTCTAGTCCAGACTCCGTCACTTCCTGTCCCGAGGATGCCACTTCCGGCAATGAGTCCGATGATATCAGTTCCGGTCCAGAGGATGCCACTTCTGGCCATGAGCCCAACAATGTCACTTCCGGTCCAGAGGATGACACTTCCGGTCATCAGCCCAATGATGTCACTTCCGGTTCTGGTCACAATAACCTCACTTCCTCTGCCTCACTTTAAAAACCCTCCATCTCAACCTCACCAATCAGTTCTGTTTTGGACTCCAATATGTACACAATTGTACACAAAATCAATAATTTTGTATCCAGGATCAATTTTACAGGAGGCTGCCCCAAACCTTTTTTAGGCTCTCTGTCTCATCTTTTGACAATACTGATAGGCATTCAGTCAAATACTTGGGGACTAAGCCTTTAAGACTTTTTAAATACAACAAGAAGAACTTTAAATCATCTCAAGATGACACTGGCAGCAAGTGCAATTTCTCTAAAACAGGAGTAACTTGTGCTCACCTTTTACTTTTAGTCAAAACTATACAGGCACATTTGTGACCAACTTAAAACCTTAGGTGTTTATTGCATCCAACCATCAATTTTCGCAACCTGTCTTTTTTTGTTACATTACTTTGGAACCTACCCTGGCAGCATTTAATGCAAAGCAAAACAAGAACACGAAGTTTACCAGGGGGCACTCACCTACTCACCCACACTCACTGATGCTGAGTCAATTATAAGCATCACCAATCAGCATAACTTGCACCATCTGAGAAATCAGAAGAAGTTAGTCACTGAAGAAAACCCACATGGACAGAAATGACATGGATAGTGTTCATTGTCTTCAACCAAATGACAACAGGGCTATGCACTGAGGAAAAAAAGCATAACAATCAAGCCCTAAACATTTCATATGCTGTGCTTCTCCAAAACTTGGATTGCTCAGTTCTTAGAGTCTGATCACAGGCACTATAATGCCACATCCACTTTCATGTCACAAGCTGCTGCTCAGTATGTCACAGTCGTTTGATGTCTACTTCAATCTGTCTGTTAGTATATACAGGAGGATGCCCTGCTGCCAGGGATTGATGAATAAAAAAAATTCAGTGCTCCGGGCCTTTGTTTTTTTGTGTGGATGATTATTAAATATTAAATAAGTAAGTGCCATCTGAATCTTAACTGTATAATTTACATCATCATTCTCTTTTTTCAGGTCTTTCAAATTTAACATTACGGTACTCCTGGTGGACAGCCACTAATCAGGATACCTCCAGGGGTCTATTCACTCTTTTCCCTGTTTATTGCCATATTGTTCCAGGTACTTGTCATGCATGTGAGCAGAGTCCCTCTCTCTTTTACAGGTTATGATGTAAAACGTACCAAGGGGAAGAAGTTGAGAGTTGCACCATAGCCTATTATTTTTTTTGTTGTTCTTTATTTTGCCTTATACAATTTCTTGTATTAGGAATTTGTTAGTTTTCACATATCCTTTGGGGTCAGAGCGCAGGGTCAGCCATTGTACAGCACCCCTGAAACAATTGAAGGTTAAGGGCCTGGCTCAAGGGCTCAGCAGAGTAGGATCTCTTTTGGCAGTGATGGGGATTCAAACCGGCAACCTTCTGGCTACTAGTGCAGATCCTTAGCCTCAGAGCCACCACTCTACCCCTAAATGGGAATTGAACTCGGGCTTCTTGGTTGATGGGCATGTATGCTATCCACTATGCTACCACCAAATAGCATAACTATTCTACACTTGTGCCCTTAGCCATGAAGACCTCAACCAACTCAAAGACCCATTACATCACTCAAGCTTCTCATACCCACCTGCTTCTTACAGTCCGTCCGCTTTTATACTAACTCCACTCCAGGTAATGACCATCATTTTGGACCAGCACACAGTTCAGACACTTCTGTATACTGCGTACTTTAACCTTTTTGACTGACAGATTTCAGGTAAATAGCCAAGGCCTGAAAGATCTGTTAAGCTGGACAGGAGTGAAGTGTATTCTGGGATAGTTAACGGGCAATGTTGGATCTTAGAATGTTTTGTATACCAGTCTGTTCGCAGCTTGTGTTCCTGTGTTTTGAGAAACTGTAAAAGTGTTAGTCACTCTGCTAGCAGACAGAAAGTCAGGTGTGTGTGTTTGAGTAAGTAGGAGGGAGAGAATGTGCTTGCCTTCCTAAAAGCCTTTTTTTTAAAGAATTTCAGTTCAGCTAACCATTCCATTTTTAGAGTTATTTTTTCTTTTTAGTTTTAGCTCAGTTGGTGCTTTGTTGCAAAATGGAGTTTTTGGTTGCTGCCTATCTGACAGTTTGATAAGATCCATGAACATTTAAATGGATCGTGTTATCTTCTTAGCAGTTTAGTGGCTAACTTTTGATTAAGGATACATAATCTGTAAGTATAAGTACTGGACTATCTAGGAGCTGTCATCTGGGACTGAAAGAAGACTGCATGAACCCACTCAGGCTGTGTTATTCTTTGCATTGCTTATATTTACTGCTATTGGTTATTATGGAAATAAATAACAATTTTAAGTAAAAGCTTACACTTAATGTCTCTGTCCAATTATTGATTAGTAGCATTGCTTAGTTCTGATTAATCATTCCTTGTTTAGCTGTGGTCCCTAAAAGGCACAAACGACAATTTGTGAAGTCCTCTGTTGGTGGTATATTGGGTTGAAGTAAAGGAGCAGCCTGCCATGTGCCTAGGATTGAATACGTGGAGTGCAGTGCAGACAGTGAGACAGAAAATAGGTTACAGGTAACAATTACATAGCTAAGAGATTAAGAGATTATATTAGAACCTTTCAAGTTAGGTGCATATCACAGGTGATCTTATAACAAGATAAAACAACTGCCATGTTGCATCCATGTTGTATCAACCTGCACCATTTTCTTCCATAAGCCACAACAACATAATTGAATGGAGTAGCCCACAGCACCCACTCCATTCTTGATATTTTTCTCTATTTTTCTTACAATTTACAGTGTACTATGTTGTACTTATCTTAGTTTGTTGAGGGCTTGGACTTTATTCATTCTGCTAGGGCTTATTCCAAGAGTACTGGGTTAGGACATGATGGAACTTCAGTCATGTGTAGGGAACAAAAGCACACAACTATGACGACTTTGTCAAGGGTTTCCAAAAAGTTCAAAATGCAACTGCCAGAAAACAGTTAGCATGACTCTTTGTACAAAAAATAATAATAAAAAAACCTCCACAGTTTGTGTTTTTGTTTTACAAATTTTTGTGAAATTCCAAGCAAATAGTTTACACAAAGAATAAAGAACAAAGACCCAAAATGTTTCCAGGGCAAGATCCAACCTGTGAACGCTGCAATCAAGTTCCAGCCTCACTGGGTCACATGTTTTGGGCCTGCACCAAACTAACATCATTCTGGACCAACATTTTTAAGTGCCTTTCAGACAGCCTTGGTGTCACATTCGCTCCTAATCCACTAACAGCTGTGTCTGGTGTGTCTGGTCCAACACAAGGAACAGTCCTGTCTTCTTTCACTTTACTCTGTACATCTCAGACTATAAATACAACACCAGGTCATGTCACTTTCAGAAATTTTCAGTTGATTCTGTACTTATGGAGTGTATTGATAAAGGGGATGGTGCAAACAGAATTGTCTGCATTTTAATTAACATTAGCAAAACCAAGGAACTGCTTATTGACTTTCACTGCACCAAAGAGCTTTTATGTGTGGTCACTATTCAAGGAGTGGATGTAGAGATGGTCCATTCTGACAAGCACTTGGGGGCCCACATTAATGACAGGTTGGACTGGTCTCATGATACAAAGAAGACAATATATAATAAAGGCAGAGCAGTCTCTTTTTTCTTAGAAGACTGTTCCTTTATTGTAGGTAGTGTCATCCTTCACATTTTTAACTTCTCTATGGTGGCCAGTGTGACTTTGTGCACTCTGGTGTGCTGGGCTGGTAACATCACTTCAAGAGAGGCCCACCAAATCAACCAGCTAATTAAAAGGGCAGGTTCAATTATGGGATGCACTCTGGACCTCCTGATGGTAGTAGCAAACGAGAGAATAAAAACAAAACTGAGTATCATTATGACCAATGCTGCACATTACCTCTCTGACACACTAACACTGATGACTTTCAGCCAACAAATTATTCAGTAGAAGTGTGTCAAGAAATGCTACTGGAGCTCATTTATATCAACAGCAATACATTTGCATAATGCCTCACTGGGGCTGTGACAAAACTCAAGTCAAAACTTTTCTTTCTGTTGAAGGTTCTGGCTTAATGGTCATTCCAGTGTGAGCTCAAACCAAAGTGTGTGTATATTTATTTTTTTTTTTCTTTACCTACTGTCACACACGTGCGATTGGGAGGCCTAAAGAATAGTAGTACCACACCAGACCAGGGGGTGGCGAGCTGCACTAACTTTCACTCCCCGTACTCTGCAGACTATCCCCTGGAATTTAAACTAGGTGGAATGACGTCACTCCAGCTCCGGGTCCATTGATGATGTCACTTCTGGTACCGAAGACATCACTTCCAGTCCAGAAGACATCACTTCTTGTCACGGCCTTTAAAGCCGTCATCTTATCAAACTAAAATCAGTTCTGTTTTGGACTTCAACCTGAACACAACTCACAAAAATTATACTTTTGCAGCCAGGGCACAATATATGGGTGGCTGCCCCAAACCTTTTTTGATGTACTCTGTGTATTTCTTGTGACACTACCTATTTATGTATTTAGAAAGCTTCTATAAAAGGCCGAATTTCCCCCAGAAACAAATAAAGTTCTATATATCTATCAATCTACATGGTCTTCCACATCATTGAAGATTAAAGTAAATCTGTGCATTCAGTGAAAAATACTTTGTTTTCTTTCTGGTGTAAAAGACCTCACCTTCTGACATTTAGACTTTGATTCTTGGTTAGCATATTGGGGTGCCAAAGGATAGGTTAGAATTCTGGCTAACAAACTTGGCCTCTACTCTGACTACATTTCACATCCTGGTCCTTACACTTAAAAATAATTACTGTCTCCTTTTAGTCAGTATAATAATGTCCATCACATGCTAGTATTAAACATTGTCTTTCATTCTTCCTTCTCCCTCATTCTAATAGGTTTATATGTGATAACAATTTAGCAAAAACAGACTAAACCAATACCTGATCAGCAATGAGGTCACGAGATGTGAAGAATTGTTTTTGTTATCTTTTAAAGTCATACTAATCAATACACAGACAACACCAACCTTCTTTTTTCTCAACAAACAAGAAGTTCACCTCAACTAGAATGTTGGACAGGCAAATAAATCCATTAGCGAAACCCTTTATAGTATAATTACACAGATAGCCTTTATTTCAGGTTTAGACAATGCATACACTTTGCCTTTAGGTAAGCATAGCAGATCAATAGTGCAATTGTGTGGTCTGCGGCGAGGAAGTTCTAGTAATTTTTGTTTACTGAATACATCAATGGATTGCTCAGATTCAAAAGGCATTATTTCTGTTACAAAACAGTTGTGAATTTTAGCAGTATTTGTATTTGCAGTTGGGAGACCCAGGTTCGCTTCCCGGGTCCTCCCTGTATGGAGTTTGCATGTTGGATTTCCTCCGCGTCCTCCCACAGTCCAAGGACCTACACACCTAGTGTGTGCTTGGTGTGTGTGTGTGCTCTGTGGTGGGCTGGCACCCTGCCCAGGGTTTGTTTCCTGCTTTGTGCCCTAGGATTGGCTCCAGCGAACCACCGTGACCCAGTAGTTAGGATATAGTGGGTTGGATAATGGATGGATGGATAGTTAAATATATTTTATTGGTATGGTTTGGTTATATTGTAATGTCATCTTGTTTCTGAAATAGCACTCACTGACATTTTGTGACTTGGTTATCAGGATGTTGTCAGTGCAGTTACAAGGAAGCCTAAAGATCTTTTTAAAAACAATTTTAGCAGTCTGGTGGAAAGCACTAAGCCAAGATGTCAACTGATAGACAGCTCTTCACCTCTCCCTAGCAGGCAGTGTTAATATGGTATAACAACAAAAGGCACCACTGAGCCCTCAAACTACAAAGACAATAATGCCCAAGCACAATTCTGGGTTCAAATAAAAGCTTTTTATTTGGTTCCAACACCTTCTTCATACAAATGCCATTAACAATGCACAAATACAAAACACTCACCTTCCACCTCCTGTAAATTGTTGCCCGCAGCCTCCCGACTCCGACTCGATTAACTGACGTGGTGAAGTATCTTTTAACTCTGACCCTGAAACTGCTTCCAGTGTCATGCCCAGGTTGTTCGGAGCAATTACAGGACATGCAGAAACCATGAAAGTCCTCCCCCAGCAGCACCCTCTGGTGGCACTCAAAACTCCTAAATGGGTTCATCCTTGAGTAACACTGCCTCCTATTGTGTGAAGGGGAATGAACTGCTCCCACCATGCCCGTTCACTCAGTCCATCCTTTATGGACTCTTGGCTGGGCAAGAATCCCTCCTGTATCACAGCCAGGATGCCTGGCACCTACAATGGTTAAAATTAATATCCTTCTAAATTTTTTATTATTGTTTCAGAATATTCCTATAATTATTAATAAATCATATTTTTTCAGAATGCTTGATAACATTGTATTTACAAAGATCAAAAGCAGACTATGGCCTGCGTTGCCTGCCTTTCAGCTATACTGTATTAATGACCTCTGGATATTCTTGATTTGAGACAATAGGAAGAAGAAGTCAGTGCTGAATACACCAAGGGATATGAAACTGCGCAATCACCACTATACCGGTGGAGTGGTGGCTCTGAGGCTAAGGATCTGCGGTGGTATCTAGAAGGTTGCCGATTCAAATCCCATTACTGCAAGAAATGATCCTACTCTGTTAGGCCCTTGAGCATGCCCCTTAAACTGAAAATTGCTCCAGGGGCATTATATGATTGCTGACCCTGCGCTCTAACCTAAAAAAAGGTCATGTGAAAAGATAATTTCCCCTCATGGATTAATAAAGTGTATTAAAATCAAAATTTTTTTTTTTTACTGGAAGGGTAGTGACATGACTAGTTACATAAAGTAAATGGTGTAGTGAAAAGAATTAAAAGAAGACATTAAAATAAACCTAAAAAGATAAAACTAAAAACTAATGGCAGAATTGGAGTCTACATTATGTGACAATTAAGAGTCCAAGACATTATAAAGGTTTGGGGCAGCCACCCGTATATTGTTTTTCCCAGCTGCAAAAGGGTTTTTATATCAGAAGCACAATGTGCATATCACAAAGTCGAAAACAGAACTGGCTGCAATAGCACAAGATGGAGGCTTTAAAGGTCTGGAGAGGAACTGATGTCACCAGAATGGCCAGAACCAGAAGTGACATCAGCAAAGGGGGTGGCTTGGGAAGTGACGTCAGCAAAGGGGCCGGCTTCGGAAGTGACGTAAGCAAAGGGGCCGGCTTCGGAAGTGACGTCTTCTGAGGCGCCGGAACCTTGCAGGATTTCCCGGGAAAGGTCTGTAGGGAACTGAGAAAGACAGTCAGCGCACTCCGCCGCTCCCTGGTCGGATGTTTTACTACACTTACTCAGACCCTTTAGCTGCCTCCTACTCGCACGTGTGTGACAATTATTAATACCCTTAGTAGCTGCAAATCTCTTAAAGACCCAATAAGGACTAGAAAAAAACAAAATTAAACAGAATCACAGAAATTCTTATCATTTAGGCAAAGTGCAGAAGTGAATAAAAAGGCAAATAAAATGTTAGGTTAAATTGTAAAGACTGCTAAATATAAATCAAGAGACCTTATAATGCACTACCGAGACCGTATCTGGACTTCTAAAGGCTGCTCTGGACACCATGCTAAATAAAAAGATGCACAGAGGAGAGCAGCCAAATGCATCCCAGTACCAGTGACATAGCAGGTGCTCCTACAAGGCCAGGGGACGTGGGCCTCCCCTCAACTGACCTCCGCAAAGCCTGCTATAAAAATATATTTAATTTTTGAAAAGTAAAAAAATACATATGCATTTTTAGGTTAAACAAAACAGTGAGAAGCTTCAATGCTGCATAACGTAACATTACAGGCAAACAGATAGGTTGATGGATGGGCAGGTAAATACTTGAAATTTGCAAAAGTTAGCAATTAGGCAAAAAAGAGTTGCCTTGTCAAGATGATAAAAAGAAAATAACTATGCACTGTTCAAAAGCAAGCAATTGGCACCAGCCTTAAATCATAAGTGGAAGATGGAACTGGTGAAATGCTACCACCAGGTGTCCTAACCATAGATTACTGTAAGTCAGGTGAATTTAGCATCATGCCGAGCGCGATGGAAGAGGCTTCTTCTGCTTGTCCTTCTTGCCCACCTCCTCCCACTGAAGATGACCACTAGCCTGTTAATAAAGATGGACAGAGTAACCTGACAGATCCTGTCCCAGGTCGAAATAACAATATGCAGTATTTGAATACTAGGGTGTTATACCATGTTAGCCATTATAGATGCAAGCTTTCGAGGCAACACAGGCCCCTTCTTCAGGCAAGATGTGTGTTGCATATTGTAATCTTTTTAGTTAGCCAATAAAAGGTTTCATTTTGCTTGACTTCTCAGTATTTGAATAGAAACTGGTAAATAATAACATTGGGTTCTCAGTGTGTTTCCTACATGAACTCCACAGCCATTTTCCTCTTAACTGCAACAAACTGGCATGGGTTTCATTTAATTTAAGATTTGATATTTGTTTGAATAGATATTGACTTCATTGGAGGGGCAAACAAGTTTGAAATATGGTAGAACACAACTGTAGGACGTTTCTAAGGACCATAATGAAAAAAGTGTTAAATGCAGGAAACTATCAATGATTACTCGGAATCCCATTAGTACAAGTCTGAGTTGGCTGTGTTTAGGGTTTGTTTTTATACTTTCACTGCAGTTTGTATATGATTATTTAGTTATTACCAATTTTGAATTGTTCTGATTTAGTCTATTAAATTTGTGGAATGATTATTGTCATTTTTGTCATTTCCTATTGTTACTCCTTTACATAAATGATGTTGTGTTGTTGGTAGCAACTGAGCCATTCTTATACCACCGCGTACGATTCTGCGTTTGATTTTTTGAAATCAAAACAAGGCGAAATTCACACTGCAGCTTCTTTCATATTTTTATACTCATATGTGACAAAGATTTAATGTTTTTGGAGAAGTGTGATTAGCAAAAAAAAAAAAAGAAACTGTTCAGAAAGGATTTACATTGCTCTCGTAACATCTGTTTTACATTCAAACCTGTCCCATCTTGCTCTCACTAGTCCTGCCTCCTGTCCTTTGGGTGACGTGTTTCTATGTACAGAGCACTGGCAGTAATAAATGCATATAGAGCAACAGCATTCATCTTTTGTTTCCTGTTTCTCTTTCTTGCCATCATGAGCTTATGAATTTGCAGACGTTCTGTACTGAAACAACATAGAATAGAGCAGCAACATGCATCTGTCTGATGTGAACATAGCCTTAAAAGACCTGAGCTCCTTCAGTTAATGGCTGTCACATGTTCAATAACAGCATCCAAAAAATGTGTCGAAGCTATGGGTGTCCCTACCTTTGCTAGTGCTGGTTATGAATTTTGCGTTGTGCCAGTGCCCAGAAATAAAGAGAATGTTCTACCTGAGGCATTCAGAGAATTGAACATTTTAAGTTTGAATAGTGAACGCTGTGTGGGAAACTAATTCAGGTCTTCAAAATTCTGATAGGCATCAATAAAGTAGATCCAGTAAAATTCTTTTGATTAAACTGGGGTAATTTAAAAGAAACTACTGAATAATTCAGAAACTTTGATAACTTTTAAACAATGTCTGAATGACATATTGGAGAAATTTAGCAATTAGCTAACCAAATGGACTGAATGGTCTCCTCTCATTTATCAAACTTCTTGTATTCTTCTTTTCTAATTTTCCATAACACACCCACCCACACACACTCAGAGGTATTCACCTAATTATTTTGTTAAAATACATTAAAAATTAAAAATGCATGGGTATAGTACAGTGGTTCGCACTGATGCTTTACAGATCCAGCACTCTCAATTTGTGCACCCGGTTGTTTCCTGCATGGAGTCTGGATGTTCTCCTCTAGGTACTCGTGTTTTTTTTCCCACATCATGAGAGACATGCTGTTTAGATTGATTGGCAAATTTAAATTGGCGCTGTGTGAGTCTCAGTGACGTGTGGTGAGGTTCATGACTCCTTCAGAGTCAGATTTACAAATATATAAACCCAAAAGAGTAGCTTATTTACTATTCAATTATCAGCATGCACATTGACTTCTGGTTATGTTTCATATCTCATCAGCATTCTTTACACACACACAGGTAAAGTACATATTTGGCTATGAAAGAACGATACATTTAAAGTGGTGAGAGTGGAGATAGCGCGTTTGCTGTGCACCCTCCATGTGTTCTAAGTTGGCCATTGCAACTTTACAATTCATACTCATTCGATACAAATGAAAGTATAGAGTGGTGTGCAAAAAAAAAACAAAACAAAATGGATTTTAATTTTGACCTTAATTAAAATATTTAGTTGTTTTTAAAAGCTTCCAATTCTGAAGCTTTAATAAATTTAAATACAGATCGTTCAACAAAAGGATACTGTAACAAGAACAACAAAAGAATATTTTATTTAAGGTCAATATTTTGTTTTTAAATATTGGATTTTAGTCTGATCCCATTTTTTTATAAAATTGAAAACCGTTTATGGTGTTACTTTTATTTGTAAATAAAATCCATACACCTATCCTTCTCCATGAAAGTCTCCGTCACTTTCTTGTAAAAGTCCTCCTTATTTTTCTTTAGTTTTAATCTTTCATTTTGGCAGTCAGTCGGAACAAAAAAGAAAAATAAACAGACTTGAAAAGTGAACTTGACTTTCTGATATCGCTAACTTATTGTCGCCTAGAGTCTCTGCGTAAAAAAACAGCAGCAACAAGCACCTATTGGGCTCACATGCGCCCCCTTCGGCGCGGCACGGTACCGTCTGCCTCACTCATCTTGTGCCTTTTCACTGCGGTTTTATGTCCAATCAGCAAGATTAGATATGTCACACACATTCATTAAAGCTATTAGCCAGACTGTGGAAAGTCAAGGTGTATAATAAATGTGTCTGCAAACATTATAGTGGTGACATAGAGAGACACAGCAACATGCACGCTCCAATTGCATGCATCAACCCAATGTGTAAGGGATAGCGCAGTCCGAGGTGAGGTGATGCTCGTCGCTGCCGCACCTAACATTTCTCCCCTGTATTTGAACAGGAAATGTGCATATTCAGTGATTTTGACTATAAAAATGATAAAAATTATTGTAATCATACAGAAAACTAATTTATGCACATACCAGTGGATACATTTATTTTATGTTATCATTATTAGTTTTTTTACTTTTCATGATGACAGGTGAGGCAGAGTCACCTGCCTCCCGTGATCGCAACTTCCCTGGTTAGTCTGCAAGTGTGAGGTAATGGGCCCTGCATTGGACTGGCACCCTGTCCAGGGCTGTTTCCACCCTTGTACCCAGTATTGCCGAACAGGCTCCATTATCCTTGTGGACTGGATTCTATGGATTTGAGAATATCATGGCACATTAAATGAGATAAAACTCCTCATATCTTGAAACATACAGTTATGATGGCTTGTTTTGTTAATGAAATTAAGAACTGCTTGCTATCAATAGATTACAAGAGGCAGAGTATAACATATCATCATCATCATTTCCCGCTATCAACTGTCCACTGCAAGACACAGGCCTCTCTCATCTTTTCTCGAATGGAATGATTTTAGGTCTTCCCCTTATTCCTTATCAAATTCACCCATCTTGAAATTAGATGCCTCCTTGGTCTCTTCTCAGTTTGAAACCACTGGAGTTCATCTACCATATATTCTAGCTACCATGCTCGATTTTACTTTTTTAAAGGCCTCAATGGCATTCTTTACTTTGGTTTTTGAACAAATCCATTCATTTCAGCTTCTATCTCTGACAGTTAGGCATATTACTATGGTGTGTTGGGTGTCTCTCTGTTTCTTATGTATTCAGATTCCATGTTTTTGTCATATGTCATAACTAGGGTTATCAGATGTCTCTTATGTACGGGACATGTCCCATATTTGATCATTCTGTCCCCTGTCCTGTACTGACCTTTCAGAGACACCCAAATATCCAGTATTTAGTTCATTTTCAAATTTCATAATAAAAACATTTTTTTACTACCTTCTTATGGTACTTAGTCAGATTCAATTGATGAATATAACCCAAACGTAACGAGGAAACTCGTGTTTGCTGCCTGTTTGCAACTTGTTCAGTTGCTATGTTTATCTGAGGACAGCGACACTGTTACCGTTTTGCTTTCCAGCCGCGCTGCTGTGCAGTTCTGTATCAGCATTACAACATACAATGTGTTGTTCCTACTTGCCTTGGCCCACTTTTTTTCTAATTGCCTGTATTAAATAATAATAATATTTCTCTGTTGTCTGTATTAAATAAATATTTTCAAATGATTTTACTTTTGTTTTCCTCATAACCCTTTAAAATCCTTGCTTTATGTTTTTAACTTGTGTCTCTTCTTTTATACAATATATTGGCCTGGGTATGTAGGGGGCATGTATAAATTCATATATATAGTAATATAGAGAGAGATTTTAAGAGTGTCCCGTATTTCTGATTTTCTAATCTGGCAACCCTAGTCATAACAGGTAGAACATATTGATTAAAAAAATTGCCCTTCAGGCACATGGGTATATTGCTTTTAACAATTCCAGTCGACTTTCTAAATGAATGCTCTTCTGTTTATTTCTTAAAACAGGGTTCTGTTTGACATTCTCTGCTGACCAAGGTAAATGCATTCTTTAACACAATTCATTTATCAATCAATTACTTGTAATAATTAACAAAGCTGGCAAGTGTTATTTCACACACAGTTAATGTGAAACAATGAAGTTTTCTTGGGGGTGAAAAACAAGGTATACTGCACCTTGAAACCTCTTTCACACTTCCATATTTAATTGTGTTTTTATCTACTGTTGTGTAAATCAGTTAATTCGTGCCACAATGGTAAAATCAGTTCTCTTTATGTTTCTCATTCACATCCCCATGGAGGACTGCAATATATTTTTAAAGAAACATGACATTCTGCTTATTTTCTACATAGAGACACACTAAAATACTCCCCAGTGCACTTTACTGTGTCTTCTACACTGAGAAACTGAGGACACAGAAAGTCACACAGCCAACCCCCTTTCTTCTCCCTCCTTTGTTACCTAGCAACCCTTTTCCTCTCCCTCCTTTGTTACCTAGCAACCACCTCATCCTAGCTTATGATATGCATGCTTCTGATTTTTTTTTTCACTAGTGGTCTTTATTTACTGTAAATATTAAGCTACTTAGAACTAATTCATGAATATGTTTGTAGATAGGGACTAAATGTCTTTCTTCTTGTGTGAATAGCACAAATCTCACTGAAAGCTATTTTGCTAAGTGAAAGAGAAATTTACAGTGCATTCAGTTTTTCACAAAATGTTTGTCTTATCACTAATTACTAGTTACTTTCTTTCATTATTTTGTTTGAACATTGCTTTTGTTTATTTCACATTTATTTCAGACCTTCATTCCTGTAAACAGTACTATGTCATCTGCAAAGTGGTAATGATTTAAATACTCTACATTAACTTTTAAACCAGCATAAATACATTTTTATGTACAGCATGCATGTCTGGAGACCACTTTCATGGCGCTAATGAAGTAAGCAGTTCCACCCTCGGGGAGCACTGATGCTAACATTTTCTTCTCCCTCCTCCTTCACAGCCAAGAAAAAAACACTCTATAAGGATGACTGACCACACCCTGAGAAAGCTCCGCCCCTTCTGGGCTCAGCCCTATAAAGCTGACCCATTTCCGGAGCGTAGTGTCAGATGCAAACTGATTCTAGTAGAGGGGAAAGCTCCTACTAGTTTAGTCAAGTGTTGGAGCTCTATTTTGTTACTTTTTTTTTGGCTTTCTTTTTTCTTGGAATTAAAAGGGGTTATCTGGGTGGTACTCCAACCTCTCTTTGGCTCTCCCAACCTCTATACCTCCCTAGTAACTTCTTACAACATCTTCTACTGAAAATAACTTTGGAGAAACACAGTAAAGAGTCTGCTCCTGTCACTCCTTTATCATAATGAACTGCATAGAAAAGACCTAATTCAGAACATCAGGCTCGTTTTTATAGTTCGTTTTGGCACTATGGACCATCTACGAGTGATAGAAAGAACCAAAGAGTACAAGCCTCCGAGACGAGGAAAAAAACATTTCACTTGGTGTCAGCAGAGTCAATCATAAGGAACAAGGAGCTGAAAAGGCATACATCAGTATGGTACAAAATACTATGACATACAATTAATGTAAAGTATATATTAAAATATAATAATACTGTATCTACCTGAAAAATGGTTCTTTTGTTTATTTTCTCCCCTAATGGAGCACACAACTTAGTTTAGCTTTTAATGTTAGTTTAAATATTTCAAAATGCTGTTAGGACAGAGAACATCGATTAGGCATGCTCCTCACCATCTACACACCAACAGGCTTTGCCAGTGAGTTTCAGGTATCTTGGTATAAAAATAATAAAATCAATTTTCTAAATCATTATTGACAGCCCCCCCCAGAAGTGACCCTATAGTTAGGATATAGCGGGTTGGATAATGGATGGATGGATGGATGGATGGATTAACTACTTGTAGCAGTGGGCAGCAGAGTGCAGTAGCTTCCATTTTTATTGCCAAATTCAAATACTGTTTAAAAGAAAATGAGTCCAATAAACAACATAGTTATCAGTTTCTGCTTCTTTGTCTAAACTGTAACATTCTTCAGCTTTTGGTTATAAACAGTATCTTGTATGTTTGGCTTTATCTGTTTTCACTGCACTCTGAGTACGTTTAGATGTTTACATGTGAAATATACCTTCTCTCACTATTGCAGCTTTTCTCTGCTTAAACTCATTCTCATATAGCAAATCCAATGTCAAAAATATACCATAAATCTACATATATGTTAATATTTACATATACCAAAGATAGAGAATCTGTCTCTGCCTTTGTGGCCTGCTACTTTCTGCATCTTGGCAGAAAAGTCATGACATCCAAGTAATTAAGCAGTATAAGCGATTCCTAGAAAAAAACTGCTGGGGCCCTGCTGTCCATGGGTGGGCCTGAAGATAACAAGTTGTTTAAAGTTTAGAGTGGCCCAGTTCGTTGACAATCTATGCAAGGGGGTCCCCATGAAGTTTACAGCAGCTCAGTTCATTAGCGGTTGATCTAAAGTCCAGGGTAGGGGAGAGGCTAAAATGACTGACAATTGATGACTACCATAAATGAAGTAGAAACATCAGGGGGCCCAGGGTTCCAGGACACCCCCCGTTTCATACACAAACAAACAGCTATGATTTTGGAAACTTACATTTTTTTGTCAGTCAGTCATTTTCTAGCCCGCTATATCCTAACACAGGGTCACGGGGGTCTGCTGGAGCCAATCCCAGCCAACACAGGGCACAAGGCAGAAACAAATCCTGGGCCGGGCGCCAGCCCACCACAGGATACACACATACCCACACACCAAACACACTCTAGGGACAATTTTAGGATCGCCAATACACTTAACCTGCATGTCTTTGGACAGTGGGAGGAAAACGGAGCACCTGGAGGACACCCATGCAGGAGACCCACGGGGAGAACATGCAAACTCCACGCAGGGAGGGCCAGGGATGCGAACCCAGGTCTCCTTACTGCGCCACCATGCTGCCCTACATTTTTTGTTTAATATTTAAAAAAAAGTCTAATGCAAATTCAAATGAGTTTTTATGAATGGTTATTTTTATAATATATTGTTCCTGAGCAAAGTCTATTTGTTATCGTTAGGTTTTATATTTTCTATGGTAGCATTTTGTTCTTTCTTTAAGCTGAACTATTTTAGGTAGCATTTTCATTAAAATCTAGATTGCCAATTGCTAGCCTATGGCTCCTGGAATTTATGGGTTATAATAACCACAGAAGTGATTCAGGGTCATCTCAGAAAATGAGTCATGTGTAAGGTTTAAAGAGTCACCCCCTTGATCCCAGGGTACATTGGGGAAAGGACCTTTCACTAAACATCTCTGAAAGGGAGTGGAAGGCAGCCACACACAGAATACACTCCAGCTCCACATGTGCAAAGAATTCGATCATCCAACTCAAAATCTTTTATTGAGCACATTTATCATGTTTAAAACTGTAAAAAAATGTATCCAGACCAAAATTCAACTTTGCAATCTAGCTCCAGCCTCACTGGGCAACATAATTTGGGGGTGCACCAAATTAACATAATTTGGGGCAAAAACCTTTGAATGCTTATCAGACAGCTTTGGTGTCACAATTCCTCCAAACCCATTAACTATGCTGTGCTGTGCTTGGAGAACTCCCAGATCGGCTTAAAGGAGAGAAGGACAAATTGATTGTAGTTGCTGATACCACACTATTAGCACGTAGACTTGTCTTGTTCAACTGGAAGAATCTCAGCCTACCTGTTATAAGTCAGAGGGTGACTGATATTCTATACTATTTGAAATTGGAAAAAAATAAATTCTCACTTTGAGGATCTGTTCAAAACTTTTTTTAAAATATGGCAAGATCTAATCTTATCAAATCTTAGGTTAAGCATTTATAGCTGGGAAAAGGACATTCTATCTTCTTTGTTGTTTTTAAAGATTTGCTCATGTTCTAGTCTCTCCTTTCTTTCTCTTGGGTGGGGGTTGAATTACGGTTTATTAAATTTGACGTGATTGTATGGAATATTGTTTTCTTCAAATTAAGTCAATAATATTAAAATAAATAAATACATAAATAGATAAATAGCCACTCCCTGCAAATGGTAAGCGAATTCAAAATTGTGAGCTCTCTGACAGTCAGAAGGCTGTCTGAGTATTGCAGGTTGACATTAAGAAAAAGAGAAATAAAGAAGATCACCTAGAATATTAGAAAATGAGAATTACAAGGGGGAAACAGGCCTGATAAATGTTTGCTCAGTTTTATGTGCAATTAAAATACTTTCTTGTCTTTTTTATAAAAAGCCCACACTTCAAACTGTGTCTCTATGACAACAGTGTCATTTCAGTGATTTAAATTTCAAGCAATTATGAAAATTGTATTTCCCTTAAATTTCAATTTTGCTGTACCTTAAATACAAGCCTGCATTTGTGTTTTACAGGCTAACTTTGGGTTTGATTTTATTTTATGAGACAGGTTCTTTGTGTCACATCACCTCCTGCTAGGCTTTTGTGTAACTCTGGTAGGCCTCAGTCCCAATAGTAGATCTAAAGCTTTTCAGTACAACTTCTCTTGTCTAAGGTACAGTATGAATGAATACAATTAGTAGAAAATAAGTGATTATTTATTTACCATTCTTTTTTATTTGAAAATGCAAAAAGCTTATAACGGGCAAAGCCCAAATTAACAAAATGGCAAGTGACTTGTAAATTATATATACCAGTGTGATGGATGGCCGGCAGCTCAACCCAACCGGGATGTCCCTGGAATGGAAGGGTGAGGGAAGGCACCTACTTGCCAACACTGCTTCCCCCAAAACGCTAGATGGCAGTTTCCCTGCAGTGTGGTGGTGCCCCTGAATTCCCTCAGGGTATCTTGGGACTTGGAGTTTGGTTCCTCAGCTCTGTTGGGTGCCATGGGTGCTGCCAGGGTGAGCTGTCGAAGAACCTGGGGGCTCATACTTTCCTTTTAGCCCAGAAGTAACCCAAAGTAGTCACAAGGACAGAAGCCCCGAAGTACTTTGGGGCTGAAAAAAATGTCAGTTCTTCATTAGACCCAGAAGTGCCAGTCAGTCACGTGGTCAGAAGGACACTTCTGGGTCAAGGATTAATTAAAGGACTGATGGGAATCCAGCAAGCGGGCGGAGTCAGGAGGAGTGTCACAGCTTGCTGGGAGGTGAAGGAGAGAGTTATTGTGTTTATTATCATCATTATTATTGTATTATTGCCTGTTTATTGTGGCTGGGGTGCTTTGGAGGCACTACAAAGAAAAGGAAGAATTAAATAGATCTTCTTATTGCTTTTACCCTGTGTCTACATCTGTCTGTTGGGTTTAATGGGGCAACAGTGCCCCCAAAAGTTTGACACCAGCTTTCTTTGTATTCATGTAACCCCTTTAAACATACCTCAAGTAACTGGCGACCTGTATCATCAAGTTTATAGGTTTCACTCAATCATATGAGACAGCATGGATGCAGTTCCCCAGGCATGCCTGTGATGCCCTATGCTCTGGCAGCTCTGCACACGCTCAATCTCTGGGTAATGTACCCAGATAGACCATTGGTTGAAAGTGGAAGCACAGAATCAAAGAAAATATTCAAAAACAATGTAGTGCCAGCAAAACCAAAAATTCTGATGTCATGCACTTCAAATTAAATGCAGTCCTCATCAATGACACAGAATTAATATAATGTATATACAACAATAAACAAAAATAAGTGATGGTGAATATGTACAGTATTTACAATGGTTCAAAAATAAAGGTGATGAAAAAAATAACAAAAACAAATGATCAGATCAGACAACTCTTCTTCCTCCTTCTCACAGAGCAAAAATCAAGAGGACATAAAAAACCAGTTAAATGGCACAAGCACAAAAATACAGGAAAATAACCAACACAAATAAATAACTCTCTAGATACAGGTCACTATTGAATTTATTCAGCTACCTTTTTCTCTAACGCCAGCCAGACAAAAGACGACCCCGGCTGGGCATCTGTTGGTTTAAAATGCCAGGTTGATTTACCCAGCCAATCATTAACGCCAGCTCAGCACACTACAATCAATGGCTCTGTCTGTGACCTTCCACCCCAGCTGCCTCGATCTAGGTGGAGGTCTTCTTATTGAAGGATGTCTTTATTTGCACGCAGGTGCATGGCTGTCAGCGCACTCACAAGCACACACACACATGCATGTGTCTCCAACAGCTTCCTGAAGTTACTTTCATGTTTATGTTTTCTCTTGGACTTCCAAAACTCACGGCTCCTCTGCACGCCTGGTTTACATGCCATTTTCATCTGTTGTGACTCAACATTGCTAAACAGATGTCCTTTGCTGGTGTGACACAGAGTAACACCAGGATGTCAGCCTGTCTGCGATCAAGGGTCCAAATGGGAGATAGGCTTCCTCACCTGTGTTAACCGCCAGCACCTTTGGCATACTGCTAAAGCAGCCATTCCTCCCAGGGTCTCTTCATCTACCACACAAGTAAGTGCACTTTTTATAACTAAACTTTACAAAGACAAAAAGGTTATAGGTATCAGTTATTTTACTGTCCCAAATGTCCAGTGATATAGCCTATCTCAATGCATCCTTCATTTCATCTGCAACAATTTACTAACAAAAATATGCCAAAATAATTTAAAATTATTTTATTATATCATATATTCACCTATAGCATATAGAGTTCGTAAAGACCCTGAATGCAGTAAGTGTCAGTATTTTTACATTACCATTTTAAGGACTGTGTTTATAAACAGCGCTCGAACAAAACATGTTTTTTCAGGAATTCTTTGTACCCTTATATGTTCATTAGAGCTGCAATTCTATGTTTTTACTTTTTTGTTGGCATCTATGAATTTAAAAAGTTAAGAGATACAAAAAGAAATGCAGTGATGTGTATAAATACAATAAGCCCTTGAAAGAGTCCATGTGTTTGCTAGCAGATGGCGAGTCAGAGAGAAAGATGCAAAACCATGCATTAGGGAGACAAATGATGAACAACAGAGTAAAGCAGTGCAGACAAATACTTCTGATGCCATCAGATCCTGAATATTCTGGGCAGAAATCAGGGGGGGGGTCAGAGTTCAGATGAGGAGAAGACAGTTGAAAGTGAAGGGTCCAGGTAGCTGAAGCAGTAAATGAGCACATGCCACTTCATCTGAAACAACATCTTACAGCAGTAGAAGTGGGCAAAAAACACCGAAGAGGCCACATATGTTCAGTATCACTGGACTGCAAGACAGTTGATTGCTGCAGACTGTGCCAGGAGCCATATTGCAATGGTCACAAAAATGTAACCATGGTATGAAATTATTGAGCTGAGTAGCAGACTATAATTTTATAACTATATATAAATATTAAGAATGAAAAGTAATTGAGTAATAAAAATGTGTTTTAAAAAGAAGTAAAGTGTTCACGGAAGAGGATTCAATACAAGGTTGGACGGTGATGGATATTTGCGGTCTGATTTATATTTATAAATATACTAGGGGGCTTTGCTCGCCAACCCCCTGGCCTGCGCTACGCGCCAGCCACTTCGCATCTCTGCTGCTCATGTATGTCGATTTCACCTTCTCCAAACAACAAATCTTTTAACTCTTACAGATACGCCTCTTTATTGGGAAGAAACATTACTTTTCCCTGATGGCGACGTTCTACAAGTCTCCGACTTAAAGTTTAAATCCGAACAATATATTCGATCTCTTTTTGCTGTTCTGTTATTTCACCGAGTAATAATTTCCATTTGTTTGCGCTAATGCGATCTTTACTATAATTTTTTTGAGACTTTCAAATTTTAGTACTTTCATTATCTCTAACCTGCTCTGCATGTGTATCGCGCCAAAGTTTTTGAATTCTTTACGATGTTCTACTTTGTCATCTACTCTTTGTCTTTTATTTCTGGGCGTGGTTCTCTTGGCACAAAGTCTCTCTGAAAAAGTCATGTCTCATCCCAGGATTTTTTTTTATTATAAATAGAAAGATATGCCTGGTCTCTAAAGACCGTAGCTATGCAATAATGTTTGTTGAACATCAGCCTGTATACAAGGGTTAAAACAGTTCAGGGTCTCGTTGGCCAGGCCCTATCTTATCAGCATCAGACACCAGGTAGGAACGAACTCTACACTGGGTGTCAATCCATCTCAGGATGTATTCAGTTTCATATATTGGGCTAGATTTAACGTGCCAAATAACCAACCAAACACATTATGGGGAGCAAAATACATAGTGACTTCGAAGAGGCAAGTAAACAACATAAAGGCAGTAATCAGGCCAGAACCAAGGACTTGGCTGTTTTAAGTCCAAGAATTATATAACTCATTCATTTTTACATAACATAACGTAATGTAATATTATCAGATGTCTTTTAATCCAATTCAGGGTTGCAGTGTTTGGAGCCTGTCTTGGCCACACTGGCAGCAAAACAGGAATCAACCCTGGGTAAGGTGCCAGTTTATCACAGGGCCCACACATGTGCATAAACATGGCCAATTTCGTTTCATCAATAAACCTAACCTGCATGTCTGGACATATGGAACAAAAACCTGAGTATCAGAAGGAAAACCTGTGTACTGTAGACATGTGGAAAATGTACTATACAGACTCCTCACAGACAACAGGATTTGAGCAAAGGGTGCTGGATCAATGAGAGTACCTTCTGAGCCACCCTTCTTAATTTAACTGGAAAGTAATGCTCTTACAAAATCTGAGCAACTAAATGTACAACTCAAGCAAAGAGCCCCATTTGATAACTTTGCATGTGTGATGTCAATATAAACATACTGATATTTTAAAAGCACAACAGGCTTGCATTAGAGTTTATGTCCTGACTCAGCAGGAAAACAGATAACTAATTTCATGAGTAGACTGGGAGAAGTAGGCAAAAGGCAAATCAAGAAAATAAAAAAAAAACGAAATGACCAAAACCCAGACAAGAGGCAAAAATCAAGGTCAAATAACAGACTAGACAAGAAGAGTAAATACACAATATGTGTAAATTAAAATAAGGATTTTATCAGATAAAACACAGAGCAAATGGCTGACCTTTCATGCAATCTACTGATTAAATTAAGGTCATGACCCCAGAGATCACGCCCCTAGGTGGGACGTGACCCTGAGAACGGTACACAATATGGCTTCTCTAGCTATAAAACATCAATATTCAGCCTAAACCATGACAGTTTAGATGAAACTAATATCTGGTGGCTAGGCTCAGATTGCAAATTTAGGTACCGCACAGTTGTTCCAATGAAGAAACAAGTTAATTTGAATGCCATACCTCAAAATTCCTGCATCCTGTAACAATGAGGACAAAAAATGAAAAAATCAATACCAAACCAAATGGATGCCACACTTATACAAGGTGAACAACACATTGTATCAAAACACAGTTCTAGCCTGTGGTGACCCGGTGGCTCTTTGTGCATTTTGTTGTTCTTTTAGTTAGATTGCTATCTTTAGAAGAAATGCTCACTATATCACTATAAAATTAAGTCAGCATGGTTGCTGCAGGTTTTCCTTTTTATAATCTCTCCCCAGAACTGCTGCTATAGCTGCTTCTTTGAATAACGGTCCACCAGCTAAGTCTGCTAACTTTTCGTGCCATGGAGTCAATGCTGTTCTCATCTCCTGTCAGGATTGCCACAATTTGACAGTGCAGTGGGAAGCAAAAAGGCAAACTAAACAGCATGAGAAAATGATAACCAGTAAAATACAGGTCAAAAACACAGGGCACCAAAAGAAAACCTTATCTCCGATGCCCAACATGAATTCCGAAAATCAAGTCAAAAAAAAAAACAAGCTCATGAGTAGTTTTCCCTAAATAGATTTTGAAATATGTCATGCACAGCGTTTGTGAGAAAATATCCAGAAACTTGGAAACTGTTAATGTGGGATTCATGAGCATGAGTGTTGTCAAACAGATCTACGGAGGTTGAGTGCGGCTAAATTTGTATACTTACTGAACATGGAGGAATCAACTCAGACAAACGTTGAACTTAGGCAACAACCTGTTCATGGAGTCTGAAGAGGAGTAAGGATATGTGATGGTGGTATGAGGACAAAACAGCAAAACAGAGGAAAATGCAGAAGAGTACAAAGGAACAGAGCTGTCCCAGATGGAATACACTTGAGGACAATTTCGTTAACCTGACAATGGAAGAGGGTGGTTGTCAGGTACAGCCTAACATAAGCTGGTCTACAGTGTCTTCCATCATTCAAACATTCTGCAGGAACAACGTGATTGTTACAGTGTAATTTAATACTGTAGTTCTTCATGCTATTCCAGTAACAGCAATATAGAAACTGGCAGTTACAGTAATGTAATGCAAGACAAGAGGCACACAGTAGAGCACAGGCAATTTGTTCACTTTGTGGATTCCAATATGTAGGATACAATGACAATCTCATGCTGGTGGCAGAAGTGGCCTTTTGACACCTCAGCAAGATCAACAAATCTGCAACATAGTTACAGAAAATAATGCTATCAGAGTTTAAGTGATCCAAAGTGCAATTCTGGAGGATGATAACTTTTTTGAGAACTCCATTAGCCTCAGAACAATTTCTAGAGTGTTGGAGAGACATTGGCTAACAATGAAGCAACTCTACATTGTATCATTTGAAAGGAACTGTGACAAAGTGAAGGAGCTGCAGTAACAATATGTATAGCTAAAACACAAATATGGGCTATATTCTTTCTTTTGTTTACTTTGCTATATGTAACTAAACGATTTTGCAGTAAAACTATTTTTTGATTGCTGTATATTCTAGAGAATAATGCACCTGGAAGGAAGTTATATTCCACACGCTTATGTTTGTGGATGAGGCTGGGTTTAATCTGGCTAAATGTAGGAAACATGGCAGAAACATCATGAACCATCAAGTTATACTGGATATGCCAGGTCAGCATGGGACGAATATTACAATGTGTGCAGTAATATCTAATCATCAAGTGAGTACACATATTCCTATTTTTTTAGACACTCTCTACAGAGACGTCAACCCTAGAATGAAAGGAGCTTGGAGAGGCATAATTTGCCAAATTTTGTCATTATCTGGGGTAATGTTAGCTTCCACTACCCTAGCATCATCTGAGAACATATTGGCACCCACTCAAGGGTGCTGATGGAATTCCTACCACCATACATTCTATTCCTGAAACTGATTGAGGAATTCTTTTCCGCATGGATTTGGAAAGTATATGATAATCAGCCACGAGGACAAATCTTTGCTAGCTGTTATGCATGCAGCTAGAGATGACATCATAGTAGATGAATGTGGAAGAGGCTACGATATAAATGATTTCACCCTGTGGTACTGTAAGGTAGAATATAAGATGTGAGGTTGATGTCTGTAGCCTGAAGAAGCCCAATACGTTGGATTGAACATTCTATATGTAGCACTGTGATTTTATTCCATATTACTATAATGTACAGGTTGACACAGGAAAACAAGAACTTTTGAAAAACCCAATAAAAATAGAAGAAATCCAACAAAAAAATTTTATTGACAGCAATTGAACTACTACAACTTGCCTTTTAAGAGACAGTAATCCAAATTATCAATGTCTGAAAATTACGTTCTGTAGATGGCATCCTCCTGTACATATCTGCTGTTGAGGTTCCCCATTGATCACTGCAACATCTCAGCTGGGATACCACAAATTTCGTCTTGAATTCTTTGTTTCAATTCATTTAGCGTTCTTGGCCGAGTCATGTAGACCCGACTCTTAAGGTAGCCCCACAAGAAAAAATCACAAACGGGCAAATCCGGTAATCTTTTTCTGTGTCACCCTGTATATTTTGTTTCCACAGCACATTTTACAGTGATAGTACTATACAGTGCTGTGCACAATTACTGTAATGATGTAATTGCTGAACAGAACAGAAAAAGGAAAACAGGACAAGCCAATGGTTGGGATGGTGTGGACAACTAAGTCTGCCTATTTATAGAGATTAATAATCTGTGTAATTTACCATTGTATGTCTGTTTTGGGTTCTTCCAGTAAATGTTTCCTAAAATACTTCTGCTATTGGCCATTTGTAGTTGTATCAGCTGTGTTCACAATGGTTGAAATCTAAGCAATTAACATAGACCTAAGCATTAACATTTGCTAGTGCACCATGCAATGCATATGTCTCTGCTATATGCCATTTAGTATGGGATTCATAAAAGCAGGGTTAATGTTTGTGATGTGCCATCTATTAGAATGACAAATGCAATGCATTTTATTACTAAAAATATTTGTGATGTGCTGTCTATTGGAGTGACAGAGATACAGCAACCTGATGGACACACAGAAAAACACAGAGACACTCATCCATTTATTAAGGTGTATATGTGTTGCAATATGATAGCTAGCTTTTTGAAATAACAAAGGCAACACCCAATGTACAATGCACACTAACTGCTGTCACAGTACACTGAATTTCAGGAAATTTGATGGTGATATCAGATGATCATCTCTTTAGACTGATTCCACTACAAGAGAGCAGACTGAAATTTCTGCTGTGACAGTGCAAGAATAAGATGCAATTGGGCATCACAACACCAATCAAACTTCTGACTGATGCATAAAATTAGTCAGCCACTTCAAATCGTGCTTAAAAATCATTCAGCGTATGCCTGGCTTTATATGATTTAGAACAGGGGAATGGAAAAAAATTATAACACACTGTCCCAATTTGCAACAGATACAAAGACCATCAAAAAAGAAAATTTACATTACCAATGTCAAAATGTTCAAAACATAAAAATATACAAATACTAATTTTTAAAGCCTCAGAATCGCTACACTGTTTCCTCTATCTGCTGTCAGATTTGGCATTCTTATAATATTACTTCAGTGTTTAGCAGTGCTGTTTCATGATTCCATGAACTCAGGTTTGAATGTTGGTCCTGTCTCTATCTAAATGTATGTGGAGTTTGTATATTTGTTGGAGTCCATGTTTTTTTAGGAACTGACATTTTCCAACGTCACCTTAAACACGAGTGGGTTAGTTTGAAGTTTGGCTGGTGTCTCTCAAATTGATTTGCTGGAGATGCATGTGAACATACCCTGATGGATTGGTGTCTTGTCTATGGCTGCTTCCTGTGTTGTGCTCCACCACTTGACACAGGCTGTGGCCTCCTACAATCTTCAAATGGAACCAGAGGGTTTGAAAAATGAACAAAGATATATGTGTGGTATTTCCCCTTAAAAACACTCCTTTGAAAGGTTTCCTAGAGAAGTGTATACAATACAATACATGCACATATACTGTAAGAAGAAAATGGAAAGAATATTTTGTTAGGAGAAACAAAAATTAAAAATTTTTTTTATATTTTACAACATCTAGACTCTTGCAAACATACTTCCATTGGTCTTTCAAAACCTCTTTCTCAGCTCAGGGTTGTGGGAAATAGAGACTATCCTGGCTGTATCGAGTACACAACAGGAACCAAGTGTGGACATAGCATATGTCCATCACAGAATTCTTGTAAATATCCACTTAAATTACTACTAGGATTGCTTTCTGATCTCTGTTAAGCTAAACCATTTCTATATCCAAACAATTCAAGTCATTATTAGTTTATCTTTTCAAAGCAGATCCTGGTCATGTCCCTGGGGGACTGTTAAAAACCATCTGTCTCTGGATGATGACAACTCAGAACTCTTAACAGCATATGCTGTTTCCTGCCCCCCAGTGCACCTGATTGCATGTGGCAAATGCACAGCTATACTGTTAAACCATTATACATTTTATTGCCAGTCAGCCCACCTTTTATAGTACAGAAGGTCTCCAAACAGATATGCTTAAAAACCAGCATGAAAGTAAACAGGTATCCTCATGTACTTGGGAGGCAGGGTCAGACACCAGGAAACAAGGCATTCTATTAAACTAAAAGAGCATAAACCACATTAAAAAATCCAACATAGTATTTTTTTTTTTAATTTGAATTTCCTTAGTTCTTTTTACAAAACTAAACTGTGCTCTTAAATCAATTTGCAAAAAACATCTGGCTGTATATGATGGCATCTGGTTTAAAATGCACACAGTTTAGATCACTCTTATGGTTCAGCATGTGTGTGCAGCTAGTTGACAAGCATCTGTTTTAGAATATTCCATCCAAATAAAATATGACTCTGCTTGACAAAAAAATTCTCTTTTGCTTTATAATGGAGGCTATTTTATTTACACTTTATGCTAGTCTTGAACTGTCCTCTTCAAACCAGACTTCCTACAGTCTGGTGGGCATGCTGTGGTGGGCTAAGATAGTAGTACTGTAGAGTAATATTAGTAGACAGGAAAGTGTTCTTCAAAATAGCTTCAGGTAGTTAATGTATCTCTCTCTTTATAAAGGTATAGCCAACTTTATGACAATAACCTCCTGCACTCCAATTGTATATTAGTTTACATTGATGTACAACTTTATTGAATAACATTTCTGCCAAATTAAATAATTAAAAGGCAATCGTGAAATAAATAAACACATGGAAAAATGCAGTACAATGTATAAATGAGTCTTTAAATTCTGAAAAAAGCACATAATTAAATCATGGCAATCTAAATGTTATGAAATACTATGTCATCATTTTGTTTTAATAATATAGATACATTAAATTTAATTATTGCAGGCTTTATTTGCCAATGCCCTTACTTGTTTTTATTTAGCAAAGGGACTTTTCTGTATGGCTCTTGTCCAAATGGCTCTTTTAATGCCAGCACTACATACTTTAGAATAATGGTGTAATAACTTGTCAATCAATACCAACAGACTGAACCTTTTCTTACTGGTTGATAATTCATCAGAAACTTGGGCTTCGCAATGCTTTGGTTATGGAGGAATATTTTGTACAAAATAAATAAATAGGTAAATAAATGAATAGTGAAATGTGACAAGAAATAAATAAGAAAAACACCATGATATGTGAGCATAAATAAAGACACTTTTCAATAAATATCTTGTTGCTTATTTTTTTACGGATTTATATAATTATTTCTTCAGTTATTTACTTCAATGACACCACATTAAACATGTAATATGCAATAAAATGAAACCTGATATTTTCATCCATCAAAACTGAGAAGGTGGGCTATAGAGAGTGCTTTGTTTGGATAGGTGAATCATCATTAGAGTGCATGGAAGTCTTCAGTCATCAAAGGGCTTGATGCAGACTTCTAATGATGAATTTGAAGCTTCTCAAAATAAAGTAGTCACTTTGTGCATTCTGGCTATGTTATCCTGTATTCATATCTGCCACACGTTTGCGCAGTCAAAAGTTTAATGGTTATGATACACCAACCAAAACCCAGTATTCACTAGAGCTCAACCACTCATATTTGACAGGTAAAATTGACAGTTTTCATTTTATTGCTAACTAGCAAAATAATAATTATCATTATTTCCTTCAATCAGGTTCGTATTTGGAGGATGTGTTGTATTGAAGTTACATTCCGTGTTTGTCAACCGTTGTAAAGATAACAGGTTTCATTCATCGAAGTGATCACTACCCAAATCGGTACTCGTGAATCTAAGATGTTTAAATGGGCATTCCCGGTATTAAGTTGTGGATTTGCCTGCGAATATTTAGCGGCAGCGTGTCTATGAACTTAATTTAAACTTAAGCTTTACACTTTGCTTTCCTATTGATATGTCTACAAAGGCTTGTTCAGCTTCAGAGGGTTGCTCCTTTCTAACTGCATCAATAAACAGCTCGTCTTCCTCTTTATCTGAGACATCACACACTGCATGCACGGGTTTACCTTTCCCAGTCCTGCAAACTTTAGCAAAGTGGTTCAATTTACCACATTTTTTACACTGTCTTCCTTTAGTTGGACATTGACTTTTTCTACCGTGTGGTTTGTTTCTGCAGTCGCTGCACTTATGAATATGCTTGTATGCATCACTCGCTTCATATTCTTTTGCTGCCTTCTCAAATGTGTAATGCGTTTTTTGTTCAGCGCTCTTTGGAGCTCTTGCTTGTTGTCTGTGTACTTCGTTCACAATCAGTTCACGTGAGATGCTCGGAGTACATGAATCAAAGGTTCTCAGCTGTGTTTGTGCTATCTCGTGCGATCTTGCGATGTCCACGGCTTTTTTTAATGTTAGCTAAGACCCGGCACTTAAAAGTTTCTCTTGCACTTTCACTGAGTTTGTGCCAAACACTAGTCTATCCCTGACCATCTCATCTTCGTTTGCATAAGCACAGTCCTTCACCAGCAATTTTAACTCCGTTACAAAGTGATCAAAAGTCTCGTTTATATCCTGCGTCTTCTCATTAAACTTGTATCTTGCGAATATCGTATTTGTCTTAGGCATGACAAATGCCTCAAAACGGTCATAATAAGTTTTCAGTACCTTGGCTTCCTCCTGGGTGAGAGTCTGTGTGTTAAAAATGTCTCTTCCTTTTTCCCCAGTCCACAGGAGCAGGTAGCTGCATTTTTCACTTTTGTCTTTGCCTTTTAGCGGGCCAGAAAACATCAGCTTCACGTGCTGTTGGAACTTTTTCCATTCTCCCAGCAGGTTAAGAGTATCCCTGTCAATTCGTGGTGTGCAAATTGTGAAAAATGAAATGATTGCGAGACTTTCTTTTAAAGTATGCAGGGGAACTTTATTTATTACAGCTCTTACATTCACAGCATCCGTGCTCTAAATTAACTTCCATAATAGTAACCTTGAGGTCCCTTTTTCTGGTGCCTTCCTGGTGACATAGGTGCCTAAACCATGCCTAATAATAATACATTTCAATGACATATAAATATTACAGTGATCACCTCGATAGACATCTCACCACCCAAATCGCTACTCGTGAATCTAAGATGTTTAACAGGCATTCCCAGTATTAACTTTTTGATTTGCCTGTGAATATTTAGCAGCAGCGTGTCTATTGGATTGCTGTTGATGGACGGCCTTATATGGGCAGGCACTCAATTACGTGGGAGGCATGGGTATGGGGGACGCAATATAGGCAGGCAGCCAACTACGTGGGAGGCGTGGTGATGGGGGACGCAACTCCGCCTCACACGGTGACCGAGCTGCAGGCTATGGCCGTATATATGTACGCAAGTAGGATTCAGTTATGACCATTACGCGTAGAATTTCAAAATAAAACCTGCTTACTTTTTGTAGGTAAGCTGTAAGGAATGAGCCTGCCAAATTTCAGCCTTCTACCTACATGGGAAGTAGGAGAATTACTGATGAGTGAGTCAGTCAGTGAGTCAGATAGGCAGTCAGTCAGTCAGTGAGGGCTTTGCCATTTATTAGTATAGACTAGCAAAATACCCGCGCTTCACAGCGAAGAAGTAGTGTGTTAAAGAAGTAAAGAAAAGGAAACATTTTGAAAATAACGTAACATGATTGTCAAAGTAATTGTTTTGTGTATTTGGCCGCAGTGTCACGAAATGGTTTTCGTCTAGCTGCATCAGAAAATGTACCACGATGTCTGACACGCCTCCTTTTTAGTGTTTTCTCACAGCTTGGATTGCTGCTGTTATAATCGGTTTGAGTCTACATATATATATATATATATATATATAAACACACATATATATATATATATATATACCTATCTACATCATATATACACAACATACATACATACACACACACAAATTATATATATGTGTGTGTGTGTGTATGTATGTATGTATGTATGTGTGTGTATATATAATGTAGATAGGTGTGTGTGTGTGTATATATATATACAGTATATATACACATACATACATATATACACACAGGTATATATATGTGTATATATATATATGTATGTGTCTATATGTGTGTGTATAGCTTTGGTCACTGAGTGCAAGGGAAAAAAATAAAATGTAGTCTATAAGCTATTAAACAGTAAAACATTAACGTTTTAAGAAGTAAAGATACACTGAGCACCAGTGGAGTGGTTTCAGGTAAGCTACATTTTAAAGACGGTGTAACAGAACAGGTAAGTAGTACTAACAGCAGCTAAAATGTATATGGATCATCTCTTGGTAGTTTATCCCTTTTGAAAGGCGCTACACGATGGCTGTGGTATAGAAATTACATTTTCTATGTGAATGTCCAAATTTCTGCCTGTGGTAATGTGCCTTACTGGCATTACCAGCAATTAAAGGAAAATCATTTTTGTGTCCTCTGCAGTGTTAAGTGAGAAAGGGTTTGGTTGGGGATAAAAGGAAAAAAGGTGTAAAGAAAGGAAACTTGCCTTTTTCTTTAATATAGTGTAGAGAGAGGTCTTCGCTGACGATATGAGCGTCGTGGTGGGTCTCGTGTAGACTGGAGAGACATGTGCCTTACCGGCATTACCAGCAATTAAAAGAAAATCATTTTTGTGTCCTCTGCAGTGTTAAGAGAGAAAGGCTTTGGTTGGGGATAAAAGGAAAAAAGGTGTAAAGAAAGGAAACTTGCCTTTATCTTTAATATAGTGTAGAGAGAGGTCTTCGCTGACGATATGAGCGTCGCGGTGGGTCTCGTGTAGACTGGAGAGACAGCCCTGCCATTAACTGTCCGGGATGGCACTGTCGGTCCTCCACTCCTGTGCGTGTCTTCATAATCCGACCTGATGATCTCATAATCATATACGTGTAAAAGAAAGTACGAAGCGCCTCAATATTAGTTTGCTGCGGTCTAGAAATGGGTTCCCATGTTTACAGTTATCTGTGCTATAGCTCATGGGAAGGGGGAAAAAAATTAATAGTGTTTACTTTCACTTAAGGCAGAAGCGCAGCCAGCGTCTCAAAGGCCGGCACAGCTATGCATGCGCCGGCTACCCGACTTTTGTAGTATTTTTGCAGTGCAGGAAACTCCACTTTTTGCAGACACGTTCATGAGAGCAAAACTCTCCGCGCTCTTTAGAGGTCTTGCTTTCTCTGCGTACTGCATCGAAGCTTCTGAGTTGTGCCTGTGCTATCTCGTGCGATCTCGCGATGTCCACAGCATTATTTAATGTTAGCTAAGACCTGGCACTTAAAAGTTTCTTGCTACAGCAATTTTAACTCCATTACAAAGTGATCCAAAGTCTCGTTTATACCTCGTGTCTTCTCATTAAAGTTGTATCTCGCGAATAAAGTATTCTGCGTTTTTCTTCAGCGCTCTTCCTTCTTTTCTATGTACTGCGGTCATAGTCAGTTCACGTGATTACGTGGGAGTCGTGATGATGTCACACGCAGCTCCGCCCCCCCATGGCCATCGGGCTAACGTCCATTACAGTATATGGAAAAAATAGGTTCCAGTTATGACCATTACGCGTAGAATTTCGAAATGAAACCTGCCCAACTTTTGTAAGTAAGCTGTAAGGAATGAGCCTGCCAAATTTCAGCCTTCTACCTACACGGGAACTTGGAGAATTAGTGATGAGTGAGTGAGTGAGTGAGTGAGTGAGTGAGTGAGTGAGGGCTTTGCCTTTTACTAATATAGATTACATGTTGCATTCAGTGTCACTGAAATAAAGAAGTATTAAATAAGTATTTAATAAATAAGCACCAAAACACATATTTCATGACACAATTATTTAGGCTTACATATCATTTTGCTATTATGTACTTATTGTCATGTTTCACAATGCATTTATTTATTTGCATATTTATTTATTTTATTTTGCCTGAAATAAGGCTGACTTTCAGGCATGTCTTCCGAATGCTTTGGCTGCTCTCTGAAAAGTTCAGAAATGGACTTTTCTCTCAGTGCTGTGCCAAATGCTACTTTTCCATGCTTCAACTTGAACCAGTGGAGCCAAAAATATTCATGTTATGTGCTAGGAATCAAGGTTCTGTTCCTTGGGTCTGAATATACAGTCAACAAATTGACTTGTTTCAGCCTGCTTATTGTTTTTGATTGTCAAATGTTGAAATCATCATGAAGTGAGGTATTGTTTAATCTACGTCCCTCTATTATAAAAGAAAATCTTGAGATGAGACAAGACTATTGCCAAGAGATTTTTTTCAAGTCCCGCCCTCTTCTCAACCATTTATGTTTAACGGCCCACACCCATGGTCCTCTCACCTATCATTCGTGTGAATGCTTTTGTCAGACATAGGTCCTGAGGTTGCAGCTCTTATAAATTTTTATGTTTCCTCACTTAAGCTTCCAATAAAAGAAGACTTATTATGTTCAAATCTTAATGAAGAATTTCATCCTGAAGGGTTATCAACAGGACAAATGAGTACACAGGAAATCCGAGCACAGAGAAACAATAAACTCAGACAAATTAACATGAAAATTGTCGATCCTTTACACGGCAAATTGGTTAAATGTGTATCAACCGACTATGCTGAAACAGTTGATGGTGATTGTGCAGAAGAGGAAAACATCAACTTACAATATCCCGTAGAATATTTACTACTGTTAACACCGTCCAGTCTTCCACCGGCTGAATTACTGTTGATTGAAGGATGTATCGTAATGTTATTGCATAATTAATGTATGAGTGATGGGCTATGCAATAGGACAAGATTAGTTGTATTCAAAATTGGTCGAACAATTCTAACAAGTAACATTTTAACAAGCGACAAGAAAGGTAATGTAGTACATCTTCTGTGGATAACATTAGACACCAAAGGAGATCTTGATATGCCATTTGTATTAAAACGTTTCCCGTTAGAAGAGCTTTTGCAATCACAATTAACAAATCACAGGGACAAACATTTGAAAAAGTTGGTTTATTTATTAGAGAGAAAGAAACGATATTCACTAACGGACAGTTATATGTTGCGTTGTCACGATGTAACTCCAAACACAGAATCAAAATTCAAAGTGATATTGATGAAAAGATAATTTTAAATATTGTTTTTACTGAAGTTTTACAGTAAAAGTGTAAGTTTAAAAGTTATTTGCATGTTCATTTCAAAGCAAAACAGAACAAAAACGTATAATGCAACGAATACCTCTAACGCAACATAAAAACATAATTTTCTTTCAATTTATTATATTTTACTGTTTTTTACTATGGTTAATTACTTGCTGTAATGTAAAATAGTTAAGTCTATTATGCATGTGTAACAATTCCCAAGAAAATAACAATCTGTTTAAGTTGTACGTCCACTTCCCCATACGTGAGCGGCAGAGCTACGAAGTGGGTAGCGTGCAGTGCCCGCACAAGGGTTAGCGAGCAAAGTGAGCAGGGGGCAGAGCCCCCAGTATATAAAATGGTAAAGTCTACAACATGACTTGCTCCAACAAACTCATGCTATTAGTCATGAACTAATGGGGCTAGAACCTTAACACTTGAATCAAATTTAGAGACTTGCATTGTGATATTATATATAAGGATGCTGCCCTTCTATTAAATACATATCTATATTTTATAAGATCATATAAATTTAATGATTTTGTCTTTGTTATTTATTCATATTCTTACCTAATCTTATTTGTTTTTTCTTTTCTTGTAACTTTCTCTTTGACATCTTGTAAAGCACGTTGAGCTACATTGTAAGAAAATGTGCTATATAAGTAAATGTTGTTGTTGTTGTCATTGTTGATCTTGGTCTTAATCGAAAGCTTATGATGTGATCCATTCTAGAAATTCTAAAAATTTTAGGTAGTGACAAACTGGTGACCATGAACTGTGGCTGTGCGTTTACAGCAAAGTATTTTAAAAACAAAGTGATAATCAACATAATGGCAGAAAGAAAAAGAAGAGCAGAGACGACTGCTGAGCATCATGCACAGAAGGCAATTAAGTGAATAATAACAAGAAAGAATAAGAAGAGAAGGTGCACAAGCACACAGACAAGCAAGAAGTAATCCTGAACATTGCCTGATATATTCTAGAAATACAATTAAATTTTTAAGTAAGGCCAACCAGGTGGCCAGAAACGTTTATTGCAATAAGTCTACAGTCCCTGCAAGCCCATCTATTGATTATCAGGACCTGATACATATGAATTCAGAATTCATAATCAGTTGTAAGGATTGTGTTTATTAATTATCGAACCCTGAACTTTATTACACGTAAATAAAGGATAGTAAAGTGACCTATGGTCATGTGTTTACAGCAAAGTGATCATGAAACCAAAGGATAATGACAATAATGGCAGTAATAAAAAGAAGAGCAGAGGCATTTTCTGACCATTAAGCAAATCGCAGAAGGCAATTAAGTGCGACTCTGAACCACACTGACAAGCAAGAAATAATCCTGAACATGGGGCAACTGAGCAGTAGACAAACAATATAGCTCGTAGGCATGCAATACAAAGTCCAGGATGCAGAATGGGACTGAATACATGATCCGTCAATGACCTTGCTTCACTCCACTCCTTGTTTTTCATTGACAGGTGGTGAAATCATCATGAAAAGAAGCATTCTTAAATAAATAGCAATTGCATTTAAAGGAGCTATTTGGAAATGTGTTGCTGAAAATAGTCTTTAAAAAAAGGCCAATAATTAAATTTTCGTTATTACATTACTGAATTAAAATAACATGATGAAATTGAATTTGATAATAATTAGAGGGCTTTTATTTAATTGTGTTTGTTCAAAATTTAATGACTCATTTATATACAGTATATTGCTGCACTTTATCATGTGACTATTTCATAATTACTTTCTTATTTATTAAATTTGGCACAACTGGTATTCCATATGACTTGGCTTAGATGCGTGGAAATCTTGGCATTCTATTTATACATAAAAATGCAGTCATTATTTCCCTCTTTCTGTTACTGAGATGATCAATCTACAACATACTGACAGCTGAGGTTTCCTGTTGCCCACTGAAACTTTTCAAGGTAAGAAAATGCCTGAAATTTTGAATTTGGTAAGGTAATGCACGCTCAAAAAGAATATTGTGCTGTTATTCTATTTATAAAATGGACACGCTCAAGTTTCCTGTAACCCAGTAATGGAAAAGGCAGCTTCAAAATACAAAAGGATTATTCCATTTTACTTTATTTTTGAATCCAGCACACCCATTTATGAACCCAGAGCACTATAAACATTTACAAGTATAGAGTACTTCAAATGAAAGACAGAGTAAAGTAACAAAACATAGTGTTAAATATATTAATTTGTAAATGATTAGAAGATGCCACACCACTTTGATATGCCAGCAAGTATCAGGAAGTGTCCTGGGCTCTACCCTTTCTTCTGTATCAGTTACTGGGTAATTTTAACTTTGGTGCAATCACGTGTCAGAAGATACAAGGAAAACAAAAGAGAACGTTTTGCTAGAGCTCTTCGCATTCACTCTTTAGTCAATTCTGCTACAAGATCTAGTTATTTAATGTTTTGCCTTTGACTGTTTCTGATACCCTTGCACACCTCTTTCTTTCTCTTCTGCTGTTTTTGTATTGTTTATATATTATACAGTATATATATACTATAATACAATAAAATATTATATTTATATTTTTCTATTTCAGATTTTAATGATTAATATCATTTATTTTTTATTACCTCCTCATAATGACTCTGTAGGCTATAGCGTTTAACATTGCTCAATTTTGCATATACACATTGAGAACAGTGCCTCCTGATTGTGATGGGATATCTGCTCTTTGTCCTTGTGGCTCAGTTTTTGTCTCATTAAGTAAGGCTGCTGTTAGAGGGCCATGCAGAGTGAGTGGCTACATCTGATGGCACAGTTGTGTGGCGTGGATCTGTCAATATTGAGTTAAGTAGATTTTGATAATGGCTACTGCAGACCAGCTAGCTGGCCATTCAGAACAGTAGCTAATGAAACATGTCGGTGAAGTAATGTATGTACGTTAACATTTGCACATGAACAATAAAACCAACAGTATATATTTGGGTGGTATGAGGCCAAAGAAGCATGAATTTTAGCCTTGGCCTCAAGTGACTTCAGGAAAATATGCTGTAAATAATTCATTGACCTGAAAAATTCTCAAGGTGAAGGAGTGTGTCTTAGGTCTAAACCATCTAGCTGTACGTGGAATCTACTGAGAAGATCACTTTAAAAGGGAGAAGATTAATAAGAGTACTAGTTGAGTAGGATTTATTTATATTTACATGATTAGGATAAGTAAAATAAAAGTGATGATGATGGTGATTGTTGGCCCAGTAATTGGGGACTATGTAAGTGACATCAATGCTGATTTCATGCATCAGTGATTGGGAAACTTTCCTCATGATTGATTTCAATCTTCAATTTTCAATTTAAAAAGCTCTAAAACCTATTGAGTAGTTTTGACATTGTAACAGAGGCAAGGCATTTTTAATATTATGCAATTCGCTTGTGACATAAATAGGAAGTGGGTCATGACGTAGGACTTCTCTTTTATTTTCCATCTCTGAAAAGCTGTCACATAAGGTTTATGCTGTGTGTCTGCACACCATGGTATTAGTCTGCAATATGAAGCAGATCATCACTAAGTATGTGCAATCTCCAACACCTCATCATCTGCAGCACAAGACGTCCATACTTCTGTAGCGAGAGTGATACTCTCCATTTTGTTAAGCTCTAAACACACAGCGATCTTTACCTCTTCATACATACTGCATTTTGCAAGACAGAGTCAGTTAAGTGACTGTGAGCAGCACCTTATATTCTGTCTTAAATTCTGACAACATATTTTCAAGAAATGGGCTTTACACTATGCTGAGTGAGTGTATGTGTCAACTGATGAAATCTCCCAAAGCATTTAATTTGATTTTTAGCCTTCAGAAAATCATTTGCCAAAGTGTTCTCTTACTGTTGACTGAGTCTATCTACTGCCTATTGCATATCACAGTCATTGCACATTGTGGTGTCTGTTTGGTTGTTTTGCAAGGGTAAGGTATCTCATTCTTGCTGAACTTACATATAGTTTTCATTTTATTGATATAATCGTCACCAGTATTTGCAGATAATCCAAAGAACTTCACTTAGTTTTAAAGTATCTCTAAAATACCAGTGTATTTATATGTAATGTCATTATTAAGACAGCATAAATTCAAACAAAATACAAACAAAACAAGATGGATAGGTAGGGGATAATGTAGGTCAATCACATGCCATTATGTTACATCTAACCATTTGCTGACCCTGTTCTATGTAACTGTAATGAAATGAATGGAAAACGTTATAACTGAAATGTACTGATTTTAAGTTCATTTTAATATATTGATGCTTCAAGAAGGTATCACTAAAACAAAGTAATATCTAATGATCAACATTTCCATATTGTTTGCCACTTACTGATATGTCATATTAAAGCAATCTGTGCTCATAGATCCACATTATCTGGGTATCAATACTGATATGTTGAGTTAAAGGCCATGTCAAATAGACAAGGCCATTTTCAGTCATAGCCTTTATTTTAGTTATTACTCTTAGTGATTCAGACCCAGTTGGTTCAATCCCATGAGGCTAGCTGCGTAATGTGACATGACCACCAATTCAGTCCAACTAGTCCTCGACTCGCTTTTGTTTTTGGGCATAGGGGCAGGTTCTGTGTGCATTCAAGCTGACAACCAATGAATGCACATCTGGAAGTACAATTCATATAATGCAGCAACAAGGAATAAGGTATGCAAGTATTTTGGACCTCACGAACAGAAGAGAGGATGTCTGTCTGATGTCTAATATTTTTATGTACCATGACAGAATGGAAAAAAGAAAAAAATGGGTTGCACCTGTTAACCCTTCATACAGTACCGATTCCTCCAGGCCACATGTTTTTGGCTGTCACCAAAAGGGGTGTGTAAGACTGTGCTGGAATGTCAGTATTTTCTCTGTAAGTTTGATATGTCCAGTGAGTTTCAGTCATGTTTACATAAACTTAGAGGAATTAGAGGCAATCAACAGCATGCTCCTGTGAAGCTAGTAGTATAATGTGACATGTTCAGCAACTCAGTCCAATTAGCCTGTGACTCGCTTCAAAAAACTCAACAGATTTAATTTTGTCTTTAGTCGTAGTGCCAGAATCTGTGTGGATGAGAGCTGACAACCAATGAACGCTCATCCATATATACAATACATATAATACATCAAAAAGAACAAAAAACACATCTGTTTTGGGCCTCACAAACAGAATATAAGCTTAAGTGTCTGATGTCTCAGGTTTTATGTACCATGACAGAATGTAAAGAATAAAAAATACCCGGATTGTGGCTGAACTTGCTGTAGTTGTTAAACCTTCATATAGCACCAGCTCCAGCAGACAGCATGTTATTGGCTGTTGCAAAAAACAGTGAGCAGGGCTGCAGTATAACAAAGAGAGCAGCAAAAGCAGTCTGCAAGTCTGGCATACCACATGACTAAAACTTGAGCAATGTGACATTGGCTTTAGGCTAGCTACTGTATGTGGATACCCCTTTGTGATTCTGAATTGGAATTAACAGTTCGCAAAACGGTTGGATGCGTGCATGTTATACAGACAGCAGCTCCTCATTCCAAATATCCTGTTTCCATGGCACATTTTAAAATATGCAGATACAGAGTGTTATCTTTTTTTGCTTAATTTATTGCATGATGAACATTAAGGAATTTATACATTTGTATTTAATATGTAGATTTGGGAATATTGATTTACTAAGTAGCTCCATTTTGCAACATATTTTTTATGTCTTTTTACAGAACAATGCATATTTTGGATTTTCAGATATTTAACTTTAAATAAAATGTACGACTGCCTCATACTTACAAAATACCGAGTGGCCATGAAACTGCCTGTCTAATGTTTGTATACTCCATGTATATATAAGTTTTTTTCTCTCTAACCCCAGGGATATGAACTTAAGGTTAATTGGAGACTCTAAATTGACCCAGAATGAGTGTGTATATGTTAGTAAACAGCTTAGGGCTACACCCAGGTTTGATTATGGCCCCCACAGCCATAACCTGGACAAGAGGCTGAGAAAATACATCACTGTTTGTCTAAGATGGACTATTTTGTATATTCTTGGACTGTAATGGTATTGCTCATCTTCTATAGCTGAAATGCAATGTCCTCATTAAAGTATATTTTAAAATTGGCCCTAGTGTGTGCTTGGTGTGTGTGTGTCCTGCGGTGGGTTGGCACCCTGCCCAGGATTGGTTCCTGCCTTGTGCCCTGTGTTGGCTGGGATTGGCTCCAGCAGACCCCCGTGACCCTGTATTCGGATTCAGCGGGTTAGACAATGGATGGATGGATGGATGTTATTGCCATTAGGTTTGCATGATATAAAGTGATTTGGCAAAAAATGCTTAATGTTTTCACATTTTACATAATTACTTATTAGCTCGGATTAATTTAAAGAGCTTGGTTTTAGTTGGGATTACTATGACACTACACTTCATCAGAATGATAGGGTATAAATTCTGACTGAGTTAGTTTAGGGGTATGTCAGAGTGCATCTCAAATAGAAAAAAAGTTAAAGGTTCTTTTTGAGCCAAAAAGCAAAAAAAGGTAAAAGACAAAACATTTTGGCTATATAGTGTACAAATGAAAAAGAACAAAGCAAGTAACATATATTGGTGAGGAAACAAAACCAGGGCAGATGAAAGAAGATGGTGACATTAGGTATGAAAAAACTGGCATTACAGAAAATGAAGGGAAAGATTAAAAAGTTAGGAGGTCATTAAGACACAGAGTAAAAAGTGATCCCAGATTGAGAATGAGTTTAGCTCCTTATTTTTTACTTCTGTTGAAGTCCTGTGAAAGACCAGAGACATCAGTGTAAGGTCTTTAATCTTTAGGGTTTCTCATGCTTCCTTAAACCGTCTGCTAGCCATCTCTCTGATTCACCTATGTACATGGCTGTCCACTTCCTACAAGAAATATAGGAAATTAAGATTTTCAGACTGACTACCGGCTCGTTATTTAATATTGAAATTACTAGTGGGATTAGATATAAGGGTATTGTTGGTGACATATTTACATGTGACGCAATGACTCCGGTTACATCCCAAAGTGCCAGGTGAGGAATGTGGATCTCCTCTATGAAGTGAACTGTGGAAAACATGCTTCTGTAGGCTAGGAGACTGATGAAAGGAATTCAAGGGAGGGTTAGGGTAACAAGGCTCCTATGGAAGGATCAGTCTACAAAATTGGTACATTTTATGTAATTAATTACCTGTGGGAGATATAGAGTGTTATGGTGGACCAGCAGGAAGCAGGTTTCATTATTGACAGTTCCTTTTAGAGTAGATATTACAAGAGCTACTCCTGGCTTGACTGAGGGTCTTTCCCACAACACGAGAAGTGTATCCTCTGTCAATGAAGAAACACCTCATTATGAGTGCTTCATTACAGAAATCAACCTCATCATTGCAGAGACGGTGGAGTCTAAGGAATTGTGAAAGAGGTACAGCTTTTACTATGCCAGGGATGGAAGGAGCTGTAGAGATGTTAACTGTGTGAGTCAGCTAGCTTGTAATAGATAAATATATACATTTTGATGACTAACTTGTATTTGTTATTGATTCAATGAAAAAAGCTTTGCTAGCATGGACTTACTGTGTTCCTCTGCAGTACGTGAGAGGCCTGTCCATTTTAATACATGCCTACACATAAACTGAACTGGACGTCTGTCCACAGGGCAAAGTTGGATTTGCCAGTCAAACTGACTGCAGTTCTTTATGGTGGGGACTCGCACAGTGGCCTCAAATCTTAAGAACTTGCACATTTTAAAAACAAAGCACTACAAACAATGGGGCATCCTTAAAATCATCATGTATGTGACACTGTGACACATCCACCCATTAATTCGACTTAAATATTTACTTTAAACAGTGAGCTAATTAAATGATTTTAAATAATAGACTTGCTCATCATGATGTAACACAGAGAAAAAAAAAACAAAAAACAAAACGAGAACTCGTGGGGTGACGTACATTGCATTTTTAGAAGGTCTACCTCATCATTTCATTGTCAGCAACATTCTCCTTTCATAAAAAAGCGCAGCGTCCAATTATGCACAGAATCACCCTTCCCTGTCTGCGGTTTGTATAACGACGAGAGGTATAGAGCAGAAACAGCAATGCGAAGCACGCGTCCCATTGGTGGTAGTGCGCAGGCGTCAAGGGCGGAACACGGGCGCGCGGCCACGCCACGCACGCGCCGCAGAAGGATCAACGGCAACAGAAGCTGCAGAAGTCCCTCATTCCCCTACCGCGAGTCCGCCGTGCTCTTTGACGTCATGTGCTCCTTTCAGTTTCCATAGCGACCAATTTCCCTAACCCCTCAGTCTATCTCCTCTTGTAGGCTCCACAATGGTACAGCCAGCATCTTGCAGCACCATGGTTGCAAGACGGTAAAGTGGAGTGATTCAGCAAGCCGACTTCCCCGTTTTCTTTTTTTTTCATTGTCCCAAGCTGCGCCCTTGTGGTTTCGTTTACATTGCCTTTTCACCTTGAATTTATTGCTCTATTTTCTTTTGTTTTTTGTCCGTTTTCTCTCACATCTCGGAATGTTTTGAAAAGGACTGTCGCCAGTCCAGGATTGTCGTCAGCTGGCACGGAATGGTAGGTAGGTGGTGGCGGTGGGTGATGTCGATGCGGAGAGGCTTAACCTGTCAGCAGGGTGGGGTGATGAATATTGATCGCTGTAAAGGTTAATGAAGCCGACTGATGCCATTGTGGAAGAAAAGGACAGTGCGGAGAAGCGGAAGCGCAGCAGTGTGTCGGCTTTGGCTGCAGGACTTGCGTGCGCAGAGCACTGCAAAGGGGCGCTCGGTGCGCTTCCCGTCAATTTATTGCACGTTTGCCAATCCAATAGATGTCGGGCGCATAGGCACATATTTTGCTTTGCCAGGATATAGTAGGGCCTTGCCTCTTCGCTCATGTTATCTCATTTTCTCTTAAAAAGTAGTCAGCTGCCTTTTTGTTATTTTTTTTCAGATTATGTTATTTGTCTAAAAGTTTCAAGGTATGGAAAAAAAAATCGAGGCCTCAAAAACGTCACAAGGAGGATGATAGGTGGGATGTTAGCAGTGCAAATTGGACAAGCTTCAGCGACACGCCTGTTAGTCAGTTATCGCTCTAACGGAGCTAACTTGGTTGCTAGTTTGCTTTTTTTGGTCAGAATGCGCGCCCGTCAACGCGTGGGAGCTGCAGCGGAGTTTGGTCCATTAAGTTGGCATCGGGTAGTCCTCCTTTAAACATCTACATCTGATACTTGCTGCCCGCTTTTGTTCCATTTGGTTGGGGTGTAGAAGAATGCTTTGTTTTACCTTTTGTTTTGTCTCGCTTAATGAGCGGAGACTAGATATTTGGCTTATCATTATATAACGAGCGGTTTTCCCAAGAACTCTCAATGCATAGGCGCATCCGCAAAGAAATGCACTCTTTGGCGATAATGTGATGAGGGAGAGCGAGTCATTATTGGCAGTAGTCATCGTCGGTATATTTATTGGGAAGTAACTGTACACAAAACCAATGTGAATTACTGGTAGTTTTAAAGATGTAGCAATAATAGTATGTATTTTTATTAAGGATGTCGCCATTCTGGTAAGTGACCCTGAGCTAGACTGGCAGCCCGTCCAGGAAATGGTGCTAAAAGCATTAGTTTTCTTCGGTGCTATGTAATGGGCAAGCAGGTTTAGGAAACGCTTGGTCTTAGGTACTTTGCACATTAGACTGTAGAATAGTATATCGTAATAAATAATTTATAAAAGCAACATTCACATATGTATCACCAAGTACAGTACAGCCATTATGATTATTTGACAGTAACAAATATTTGTAGCTTTCAGTAAAACACAATCCCTAAAAATTATTTTGCTAATGTCAGAACTATCACTTTTGAATGACATTTTATGAACTTAAGGAATAATAATAAAAATGTCCACTCATATCCCTAGTGAGCAATTTTGTTGGCACAATAATTATTTTTTTCATAAAGTGATCCAGTTTGTTGTTATAATAAGATAAAAGTAACGGATAATGGTAAGTTTGCTTTTGCAGTAGCAAAAGGTAATAATAACATCTGATTTCTCCATAAGATAGGCAATAATAAAAACATATACAGTGTTTGAGGACCAACAATCATAATCCTTGAAGTAATTTTAGTATCATAAATACGTTATCTGGTGATCTCTCATAATATTACTATTGTCTGTGTAATGGTTGTATTGTAGTCCTCAGAATGATCTCCTATTTTAGTAGTATCTTTCTTATTTCATGATATTATGTAAGAAATAGTAGTAATAATTTATAGTGAACAGTGGTTTCAAGCATATCCTCTTTCTAAGAGCAATTAATTATACCCATATTAAATGATGACAGTATTATACATTGTAGGTTACAATTTTAATCTTTGACATTAAAAAATGCTTTGCTTTTCGAGCTGTTTTGGCATGCTAAAGCAATTGCTGTGACATTTATTTGAAGCTCAAATTGTTTTTATTTTTCATACAGTATATTGGGAGACACATCTGAATGTAATGCTGCAGCTCTCCTTCCTTTTGTGAGCTGCAAGCCCCAATACCAGTAAGTGGAGTCTCAGGATGGTCTTTGTGAAAAGGAGACAGCTGTCTTTCAATCCAGATGCTTGAATGTTTGCATAAAAGATGCCTCTGAATTGAATTACTCTTAACTCTTTGTAGTCCTTTTCCTTGGCTTTCTTTAAGAGGATTTTAAAGAAAGAACATATAGGTAGATAGATGGGAATGTTGGCTTTTTATAGATGTTGATAAAACTGCAGTGACTGCTTTGATAGGAAAGCAGGGCTTTAAAGTATAGAGATTGTAATATTAGATTTATGTGTGCATATATTAATTTTATTGTTTTGAGCATGTTGTTGGATTGAGAACAAAGCAAGTTTTACATTTATTGTTTTGTAATCTATTGAATGTGGCTCTTTTAGAAACTCCATGTAATATTTTGTAAGGGTGAAAATATTGTACAATTGCTGTTTTCTTTAAAAGTGCAAATACTGTAAAATGTACAGCAAAATGCAGTGCTTATAATGTGTTTTTGCGAACTAAGTTAAGAATACTATCTGTCTTTTTGTTGGTTTGGAATATCACAAAGGAAGTTAGATGGATGTGATTTGTGATTATTTAATGCTTAGTTCCTTGGCAGAATCCACTCCTGGCAGAGGACAATAACGTGGTTAAGTATAAGAGGTCATTGATCTTTCTTAAAGCACTGTTTTCAATGTTTGCTTCATATAGCAGCAGAACAAAATGTGTACAATAGAGTTTATGCTATAAATCCTTTTTCATGTCAGTGTCATGTCAGCTGTAGACCATCCTATCAGCGACCATCTTTGAGTGGGACACATGTTCACCACAGGGCATAGTCATGTACATGTCTCCCAAGCACCTCTATTTAGTTATTTGTAGCCAATCCAAATCCACATAGTAGAAGTCTTTGGATTATTGCAGTAGACCAAAGTACCAAGAAAGACATTTACATGGGGCAACTGTGCAAAATTACATAGACATAACTAGCCTGGAATATGTGAAACAGTGCTATTGATGTGTAGTGGTGGTGCCAAAATAAAATTAGTGAAGGAGCATTGGGTTTTGGGCTGGAGGGGTGGGTGGCGATGTGTAATTGCAATACAACAAAATATCAGAGTTTTCAGGTTACAACAGATGTCTGACAGTTCACACAGAACAGAACAGACTTGAATAAGCAGAACTTCGTCCTGCACAACACATTGCTGCAGATTACCACTGTTTTTCAACGAGCCTAAAGCCAAGCAGAAACTGTGTCTGTCAAATTAATGAAAGAAGGCATCTGTAAGCACATACATAGGGTTAGCATACAGAAAACTTAAACACTTAGCACTGAATATACCATTCAGTGTAAAAGAGGATTATAAAATAAAACAAAAATTAAAAGTAAAAATAAATGTACACATTAAAACTCAGGAATATGTCACTACTTAAAATAGCTTACTACTACCATAACATGCAACTAACATTGTTTTATATATATATATATATATATATATATATATATATATATATATATATATATATATATATATATATATATATATATATATATATATATATATATATATATATATATATATATATATATATAGATATAGATATATATATAGATATATAGATATATATAGATATATATTTTGTATACGCAGAATAATTTTTTAAGAATGTGTGGAATGTGTGATGGTGGGCAAAATTGTCTGGATGTGGTAGGTCTTGTATTCCATTTCCCCTTCTAAACATAATTTTATTTTCATTGAGAAAAAAAAATTCTTGAGAAACCTATCTTCCAATCTTTGCAGTCAGCCTCAAACTAGTAGAAATTATCTAAAGTACTAGACTGGTATTTCTCATCACAGTGCAGTGAGTTGTTATGTCTCTTATCTTATACGTTTCTGTTGGGACCATTTAGCAAGATGGTATCATGGAGTAATTGAGAAGATCACCACTGCTTGATCCATATCTGTCACTGCTGTCCATTTAAAGGTTATCCATTTTCCCAGTAAGACAGACAGTGTTGTTTACTTTCTTCCTGTACCTGTTGATTTCTAGTTTTAAGTTTACTAGTCTTAATTAATTTTAAAACCAGTGAAATTCTAAAATGTTATAAAAGCTTTAAATATATAGTGGATTCAGACATCATTCAGACCCCTTTACTTTCTGCACACTTTATAGTGTTATTTAATTTTAAATGGATATATTTGTCATTTTTGTCCCCCAATCTACATTCAATAATCCGTAATGCCAAAGTGAAAATATTGTTTCAAAAAGGTTTGCATATTTATTAAAAATCAAAAACTAAAGTCTTTAGTATTCACGAAATTTGCTGTGGCACTCCAGATTGTGCTTAGGTGCATCCTGTTCACTTTACTTATCCTGGAGATGTGTCTAGATCTTGATTGAATTCGACCTTTGGCAAATTTAATGGATTGGACATAGTTTAGAAACACCTGTGTATATAAGGTCCCATAATTTACACTGCATGTCAGAACAAAATACATTAAGCCCAAGAAATTCTATGTGCATCTCCATAATTTACAGATGCAAGGATAGACAACTGTGTCTAAAGCTTTGAGTGTACCCAGGAGCATCATGGCTTCAATAATTTTAAAATGGAAGAGGTTCAGAACCTATTGTTGGCTGTCCCTCCAAACTGAGCAATCAGGCAAGAAAGGAACCTCATGGTCACTCGTACAGAGCTTCAGACCTGTTAGAAGGACAACCATCTCAACAGCACTCCCATCAATCAAGCATTCATGGTAGAGTGGCTATACAGAAGCCACTCATGAGTATAAGGCATATGACAGCCTGCTTGGAGTTTCCAAATAGGCATTTAAAGGACTCAGAGAGCATTAGAAAAACATTATCTGATCTGATGAGAGTCAAATTGTACACTTATGGCACAACTCAAGCACAAAGTCTCTTAAAGACTAGGCACTACTCATCACCGTCCTAATTCCATCCCTACAGTGAAACATGGTGCTGGCAGCATCATGCTATGGGAGTGCTTCTCAGAGGCAAGGGACAGGAACACCTGTCAGAATTGAGGGAATGTTGATTGCAGCCAAATACAGAGAGGTCCTTGAAGAAAACTTCTTCCAGAGTGCACTTAACCTTAGAGTGGCGTGATGGTTCACCTTTCAGAGCAGCAATGATCCAAAGCATATAGCCAAGGCAACACTGGAGTGTCTTTTGAACAAGTCTCTGACTGTCCTTGGCACAGCAAAATCCCAGAATTAAAACCCTTAAAACATCTGTAGGGAGACCTGAAGATGGCAGTTTACAAACACATCCTTTCCAGTCTAACAGAATAGAATAAATTGCTCTAATCCAAATATGGAAAACTTCTAGAGACTTAACCAATGATACTCAGAGCTGTAATTGCCGCTAAAGAGACCTTTACAAAGTACTAAATTAAGGGTGTGAATACTTAGGTACTTTAATACTTACATTGTATGAATGAGAGATTTCAGTTTTTGATTTTTAATATATTGAAAACCTTTCTAAAACATATTTTTACTTTGTCACTAGGGGATATTGAGTGTAGAATAATGGAAAAAATGACAAATTTATCAATTTAAAATTGAATCTACAATACAATAAAGTGTGCAGATGGTGAAGGGGCCTGAATACTTTCTGAATCCACCGTATTTTAAAGAATTATGTATGGAGTTTGACCTCACCCAAATGTTTTATTTGTAATCTGGATGAGGTATTTTCAAAGTGTTTATTAATTTAATATTTTGTGGATCTGTTTAATGAAATAATTTTTCTTTTTGCACTTTCCTCTGTATTTATGCAAGCAAAGGTTGTAGTGGACTGTATGGCTCAATTAAAACATTTATGCTTCCATTAAAAACAAAAAAGACAAACCACACACTACATTTTACCCTGTGCAACCAGTTCACACTATATATTTTCTTAGTTCATAAAGAAATGAGCAAGCAATGAGCACCATTTTAGTCTGGAACATCATTTTAACCTGCCTAAGATTTGTACAGATATATACCAAGGTAACCAGAAACCAATGAGGCAGCCATAGCCCTATGGATAATGTAATGATAATCATGACAGTGTTGTGCTTATTTAGGAAATATAAATGTAAATGCAAATATAAAGCTTGTAAAGACTGGTTTTAATTGCCCCTTCAAGTGGCACATCATCAATGGCATACAGAATAAAAAGCCAGATGCACATTATTAATAAATCTGTGAGGTTAAAAATGGAGGTGTCCTCTGGACTGTAAGAAAGGTGGATATACAACTGGTGAAAACCAGAGGGTGTACTTTTTTACACTAAATGTAAAAGTGACCTAGATTGTCCATCATATTGAAGTCAGTTGTCAGACAGAGCTCTACATTTCAATGCTGTTATTTTAAATTTGCCTTCTCATCCTGCTGCACAGCATGTGTTTGTTTTCAAACCCCCATAGCTTTCTTTCGCCTTTTCTAAAACTGATAGTTTCTTTCATGAGAGCTGCAGTGATTGCTTCCTTAGCAATTCATACAGTAAAGATGCTGCTTTATACTACTACATTGGCTTATTTGGCTCTTCAGATATTTTTTTGGTCCAAACTGCATCTTTGTCTGAATTAAAGCTGAGAAGCTTTCAGGCAGAGCTGCTATCTGCATCTGCTCATTAGAGTGTGGGAGAGGCTCTATTCAGAAAAAAAAAACAACTCAATGATGTTCCTGATTTTGAGAAGGAGAACAAACAGCTACACTAGATAAAATAAAGATTATCCATTTATTTTTCAGCCATTAAGTGGTGAAATAGTCAAGAAGTAATTTAGAATGGTCAACAAAAGAAAATATGTTAACAACTGTACTGCTAAACGTTTATTTATTTTATAGGTGTACATTTATATTTTTCTTTGAATGTATTTTGTCAACCTTTAAACCTAATACATGAATGTATACATGCAGTTGCTAAGATTACCTTCTAAGATGCAGTCATTTTAATGTCACATTAAAGGTGTGGGTAACAAAGGGACCACAGAAATACAGTACCTTATTTGCCCAGTACAAGCCTTTCTTGACAGATGTAGTCCATCTGTCAGTACGATTCCACTGGCCTCTCACCTTTGTCTTGTTCTACTCTTCCATCCAGCTCCAGGCCGACTTATGTACAGTACAGCAGAAGAAGGTCATTTCTAGGACTACACCATAAGATAAGTGGGTGCTTGAATGCCTTTCTTTCTTGGAGTCATTGCCACAAGTTTTTTTTGTCATAATTGTTCATGACCAAGCTTTTGGCTGTGCTTCTTTATTTTGCCTATTAATGTTTTAAACAAGAGAATGAATATCAAACTCATTGTGTTGTTAATGAAAACAAAATGATGCTTATTGTTCACACTTGAGCTCTATACCACAAAGATCACTCTAGTTACTTTTTCAAAATAGGATTATCCAATACTGAATCTGTGCGTAAACAAATCGGCTTTTCCACAGATTAGAACTGTAGCAGTTTTGTTAGCTCAAGTCAGATCTTGCATCATTGTACACATGTACAGTACAGTCCATATAGTTGTCACTGCTGCAGTTAGATTTGTGGTAGAAGAAGGCAATAGGATCTTTAAATTGGCCTCACCAGATGTCTTGAGCAGTTTATTTTTATAACAACAGTTATGGTCTTACTTTGATTCCAGTAAGTACTTTTAAGAAAACCTAAACACTTTTTGTAAATTTTTAAAGCCAAGGGTAAGTTGGAATGTATAAAAATATTTGCATTTAAAAATACAAAGCTGTAATTTTTTTAAATTAGTGTTTAGTAAGTTTTTTTTGCTGAAATGTATTAATTTAAAGTGTTTCTTTCTTTTATAGAGCTATTTATAAAAAAAACATTAAAAAGTGTTGTAAAAAGGTTATAACATTGTGGTGATTTTTTTTTTTTTACTAAAATGTACTAGTTTAAAATAAAGGTTTTCATCGACACTTACCAGTTTAGTCTCCATCATTTTGTAAAATAAGGCACAAATGAGTGCAGGTGAGGAAAAACGCCATTTATTATTTAAAAAAAGTAAAACAAACATCTAATACCTTTTGTTAAGACTAGATATAATTTAGCATTTTTGTGTGCTAATTCATAATTTTGACTTTAAAATGGTTCTATACCCTGAATCTGTTATACTGTAGTAGAAGTCTGTAATGAATTTTTGAGACCCTCTAGACTATTATTATATGTACTAGTAAAAAAATCAAAACAGTGTAAAATAAATGTTACATTTGTTGGGTTTTTGTAGTGAATAAAACTATTAATTGTACAGGACTGCAACATTTTTGTTTAAGTTACAGTTGTCTAATAAAAATATTACTAAATTCCTTTTTTATTTTTCTACTGTACCAAGCTTAGGCACAGCTAGTACTCATTCATTATGCTGATTTTCTCACTCGTCTCTCAAACTTGGCTTTGGTCCCGTTTTGTAATTTGGAAATTCGTTTTTGCTGGAATATCAATGTTGCACCTTGTTTTGCGTTTTTCTTTTTTTCCCAGTGTTTTCATCTGCTCACTTAGTCCTGCCTAGAAAATGATCAACAGTCCGACTTTTCCTTTTGCTCTTTGTCTCATTACGTTGGCACAGCATCACATGCACGTTGTATTCTTCTGTGAAACACAGGCCTCAGTATCCTTTCATTTTAATTAAGTTACAATTTAAAGACAGAGGAAGATTTAAACCTTTGTCAAAACATTACACATGTAATGGGGACTAGAATCTTCAGTCTAGATCTTATAATTAAAACTTTGTGTATAATATATTTATATTTATATTTTATATATTTATAATAGCTCTCTGTTGTTATGGAAAAATGTACAGCAATATTAGCATTATAATAAATGTATTCATTTTGTACTATAGATATATCAGAATGATCCTTTGTTCTATTCAGATTTGATGGTCAGCTGAGATTTACCAATTTTAAGTATTAATTAAGTATACCAGAAATGATAATAATAATAATAATACATTGTATTTATAATGTGCTCTTCTTAAACCCAAAAGTGTATCTTACAAAGCTTAACAACAAAAAAAGTAAAAACTGAGTAGCAGAAATGAAAAGAAATATATAACAAACAGTGTAAATATACATCAAAGTAATATGATGCAGATAAAAATACAGGTAAAAGAAAATGAAACCACAAAAAGTGTTAAAATTCCATAAATTCTATATTAAGTAAGTGTGATTTAAGTTTCAATTGAATGCAAATGTTTAGGCACTCCTGATCAAATGGCACATTTCTTTGAATCTGTAAGAGACAAGAGGTTAACACAAGTTATACATGGCACAAATAAATGTGATGTGTTTCTACATAGTTTAATGCACAGTTGCTATTTATCTCCTGGCTAAAAAACAAAATAGATGAATGTGGTATGCAAAACAGATGTCATAGCTTCCAAATGTTTCATTTCTGCCATTATAAGGATTTTCCCAGACTTCCATGCAGAATTCTTAGAGCTCAAAAGTATTTTTAGGATTTCTCGAACCTGTTTGAGATCTCACAATCTATTTGTGGGCTGTGAAGGTTATTGCAAAATTTTTATCTTTTGTTACAAAAAAAAGCTGTCATATATGTTTAAGATGTGTTTAAATCTGAGTAATCAAGGTAGACCTCAGGGTGTTCAGCATTAATATTTACAGTGTACAATCTCTTGAAATGTGTTTTTTAATGCATATAATAATAAAATGCATTGCATTTTTCATTTTAACAGATAGCACATTGCAAACGTTTATAGTAATAAACTGCATTATATTTTTTTGAGACTCAAGCTTTTATTGATTCAAGGAACTTAGCATACATATAAAGGAGGTCATTAGAAAAAGGGAAAAACTATATACCCTAAACGATGCCCAGTACCCTCTCACAAAGGCATCCCCCACTACTCCTCATTCTCAAGAGCCTAGCAGTAGAGTTAAAATCAACAAATGCATAGATAAGGAGAAAGAAAATAATTAAGTAACTAAAGCATCAGATACATTGCATTTTTCATTTTAACAGATTTTTCATCACAAGCATCGGTACTAGTAAAATGCATAGAATTTTTCATTCCAACAGATGGCAAATTACAAGCATGAATAGTGCTGTTATGAATCACATACCAAATGGCATATAACAGACATAGCATTCGAATGAACACACAGATAAAAAGACACTCACGCAGACACTTGTCCTTTTATTAAGGTCGATGATTTATGATTGATTTTGATGTATGATTTGGACCATTGTTTTAGTCTCTTTTAGGTTCTGTTTCTCCCTTCAGTTTTTGACATCAACTCCTTATTTGTTTGATTTGTTATTTAGCTGAATCCGTGTTTCCTTCCACATCCATAATATTTAATTTGCCACTAGCTACTGCACAACACTAACGCAGAATAACTTTATGCCAACGCTTAGCTGTTGGGAAAGTGTTTTTTTCTCACCGTGTTTTATATTAATTTTCTCTCCCCAAATGTACCTTCTTTGGTTTTTGTCCAAAAAATCAATTTTGAGTCATTAGCCCAAGCACTTTGCTTCAAAACATTTCTGACCTTGCTGCAAGCTCTTAAGTTCTATGTGGTTCTGTGTTGACCCTTGACTTCAGTAATTTCTCTTAATTTCCTTTTTTTAGTGAGAATATTATGTAAAATAAGAGAAAGACATAAGATGAAGTGTTGTCATCCAAAATGACAAAGACCTTTGCGTAAAGGTGAGAAATGTTAATCCCAAGAATGCCTTGAGTCAACTGAACTATTTGTCATTGTAGCCTTCATAAAAGTGTTTCTGGTGGGTGGGGTCAAGTGGGGCTCATTGTTCTTATGTGTTGGAAACTTTCCAATTTGGGAGGAAAGTAACAGATGTTGTCACTCTACTGGTTCTAGTCACACATCTTTTTTGCACACCCTTTATATCTGTTATTTCAAACTTAGTGGAATGATGACATTTACAGAAATAGTCCATAATAGACAAAAATAAATAAAAAGGTATTTTATTTCAGTGACACTTACTCTTTGAAATTAATGCTTTGTTTCAGTTATGGTTCTCTTATTTGCCTTCTGTCCTACCATTCTCTAGCAAAATTATAGATAGTGAACTTTTATACTTTTATTGAGTATTGTGCTTAAGAAGAATATTTGTATCTTTTAGATAGGCATGGTTGACTGTGTTCTAATGTAGACATATCCAAAAAGGTTTAGGTGATTATGCTATACCTACATTTTAGCATTTAGAATCCCTTATAAGTACACATGGAAAGGTTACCTAGTTTGTGGTTAATTTGAAATGGTCCGCTCTTTTTTAGCGCTTGTATCACAGGTCCGCAAAATGTCATTGTAGATAGTTATTGAATTTCCTTTATGCTGGAGAAGGTATCAGTAGTAAAAATTCATAAGCATTTAAAAAATGGTTTTCCACCTCTTTTAAGGCACACAGAGATTATCATTTGTGGGACAAGGTTTGTGATTGATGATGAGGTTATTGAAAAAGTGAAAAAAATCACTTTGAGTGTAGGATTTAGACTGGTGCAAAAATGGAATACATGTTGTTGCTTCTGGCAGGCACAAAGCTGTCAAAGGTAATGGAGATTATTAGAAAAATAAGAAATGAAGAAAATATAGCTAGTTTTTCTGTGAATATATTGAAATAATAATGTAATAAATTCTTTGCAATACAAATATAGTGTTGCAGAATTTCTGGACAGCCCCTCGATATATCAATATAATGCTTTTCATTGTGAGTAATAACAAAAAATCTTTTGAAGATAAGTTGCCAACTAAAACCATTCACTTCTTCTTCTTCTTCTTTCGGTTGCTCCCGTTAGTGGTTGCCACAGTGGATCATCTTCTTCCATATCTTTGTGTCCTCTACATCATGTTCTGTTACACCCATCACTTGCATGTCCTCTCTCACAACATCCAATAACCTTCGTTTAGGCCTTCCTCTTTTCTCTTCCCTGGCAGTTCAATCCTTAGCATCCTTCTCCCAATATACCCAGCATCTCTCCTCTACACATGTCCAAACCAACGCAATCTCGCCTCTCTGACTTTGTCTCCCAGCCGTCCAAATTGAGCTGATCCTCTAATGTACTAATTTTTAATCCTCTCGTCACACCCAGTGCAAATCTTAGCATCTTTAACTCTGCCACCTCCAGCTCTAAATAACATTAATAATGTGATCATTCATTCATTCATTCATTCATTCATTCATTCATTCATTCATTCACCACTTATCTGAAGCCAGTGTAATGTCAATTACAGATTATAATATTGTGACCTCACTGTAAGTAATTTTAATAGTTCTTTAGATTCTTGTTAAGTTTTCATTCATTTTCTAACTGCTTTAGCCATTTTCTCATCTCGTAGAGCCAATATCCATCCTGGAACCACTGATTGAAAGGTTGACATTAACCCTAGAGAGCAATCAAATTATTGCAGTTCACAAAACATTTGTAAAATTTGTATTTACTCCTTATGTAATATCAACATAAAATACCACTTTTAGACTTATTTGATATTTTGAGACTAGAGCAGTGCAGTGAATATTGCTCTTGCCTAATAAGCTGAGGGACCCGGTGGTCAGTTCTCAGTCAGTCACTGACTGTGAACTAATTGCATGTTCTTTTTGTTTTTGTGGATTTTCCTATTTATCCTAGTTTCCCTGCGCATCCCAGTGTCTTGTATACTTGGTACCTCTAAGATTGCTCAGAACGAATGTTAGTTCGTCTGTGATAAGGCCTCTGTATTCAACTAGTAATTCCTGTCTTGCACCTTATACAGTATATTAAAAAAAAAACAAAAAAAACAGGATCTGAGAGTGAATGAGTTACTATACGACAGCATCTTAAAATTCTAAATTCTGAAAGCATTTTCTTATAGCTTGTTAGAATTAAAAATATAGTATTAAACTGACATAATTCTTTGAAGAAACTTTAAAACGTGCAAAGAAAAAACACTCACTTTTCAATAGCATTCAGTCAATATGAAAAAGCAGATTTAATTCTTTGATTTTGCTGTACTTCGTTTTAGAGCATGTTTTGGAGATCATGCAGTCCTTCCTATCTAGAGGCTGAAAATAGCCTGAGAAATGTGGTGTTGGTCATTCTGTTTAAAAAAAAAAGTCTTCTTAGAATTATCTGATCTCTTTATCAGAGGCATTTGAGAAATGGAGTCTTCCAAGATACCTTTCAAAATAGTTTTAGCTGTTTTTCTTTCTGATTCTAAGTTTAATGAAGATAGACATGACAGTTGTAGTCATGCAGTATTAACTAGAACATTACCCAAAAACAAAAATGATATCGATACAGCACTTTAATATGTCGATGTAAGGAGAGTTGTTCTGTTTAATAAGTTTAGCTGGCTTACATAACCATGGGGCATAGTTATATATTTACTTAAAGATCTATTTCAGCTCAATTTTAATAATCATTTAGTATATTTTTTCCTAACATTAGAAAGGATAAATCAAGCCAATTGTATTGTTTCTGTTAAGTGGTGAAGAGTACACTCAAAAGAACTGGTTAAAATGAAGGGGATTGCATTCAAGGCAGAAATTAGCAAATACATGTTCACACAAAGGGTCGTGGGAATGTGAAACAAACTGCAGAGTCATGTAGATTAAGCAGAGGCTCAGGCAGCTTTTTAAAGAGGTGCAGATGAAGCCTGAGGATAACTAGGTTATTGGTTAACCATACAGTACAAGGTTGATGGACTGAATGATCACCTCTCACTTCTAAAATGTGTTATGTTCATGTGTATGTGCTTACTTCTTTCCTCTTTGTTTGACAGTGTTCTGGCAATAAGACTTTGGCAATGGTAAAGCTTGTGGCAGGAAATCATTGTTTATTGCTTTACTGAGGTAAAAATAGGACAGCGTGCAGCCGCCTACTAATTGGTTTGGTACCTCTGAGAAATCTGGATAAGAATGTAAATACAACACTTTTATTCAAGTTGTTTTTCAGGTTGCATAATTTTGTCATATGTGCAATTTCTTATTTATTCAAAAATAGTCCTTAATATGAAATGATTTCAGTTATACTGGATGACAAAGAAGAGAACCCATTTATGTTAGGTTGATAAAATAGAGGTTTGCTAGAGGTCCTAAAAATCTTGATGTGCCCATATTGATCTTATTTGTGTACACACAAAATATTTAAAGGAGAATTTGGCACTTTTTCATATACCCTGACCAAGGGGAGTGTTGATAACATTAGCTTTTTTTCTGTTGTCTGTGTTGTTAAGAATTGAATTTTAGCACCAAATATGAAAATAAATTAAAATCTCTTGATATTATAATTGTACTGAAGGTCACTGTTATACTTAAAAAAAGTTTTTTTTTTTTACTATAAATTTTTATTTAACATTTTTTTAAATAATTAAAACGACAAAAGACAACGGAGAACGCTATTTGTTGCTCTTTTCTTCTTACTTTCATACTTAATGTAGGCAGGACAGGTATCTTCTAGTGTTGGACTTCAAAGCAAAAAATGAGAAGCAGATCGCTAGAGTGGAGCCTAATAAGTTTGTCGCTTCCTGATAATGCTGACATCAGAAGAAATTCATTATTAATATTTTGTTACCTCATATATTTCAAAAATGTATTTAACAGGAAATATGTGTTAAATGTGATCTGCTGAAATAATGTATGAGAAAAAACATACTCAGTTTGCAAAGTGGGCTGAGCTTATATGACATACTAGACTGGGTTTGATGTTCAATGGGTTTTAAAGAGGTTACTGGTGGCTCAGGTTTATTGAAGTGTATATTTTTGTATTTACAACAGATTTAAAGTGTTTTTCGATATTGATACTAGTAAATATTATAATGAGCTAATATGTTACAGATTAGGGACTCTTCTTTTCACTCTAACAGCAGCTAAGGAACTGCTGAAGTACTAATTACAGAGTTGAAATATTAAGCAGTATGAATCTTTCTTATAAATGGAGCTAAATTAGCTTATAATACAAAAAGATGCCTGATTGTATACCAAAAGTGTTAGCACAAACAATATCAAGTGTGTTTCATTAATTATAATTAGTTTATTTGCTTGCCATTGCAAGTTGCCTTTCCCATCATTTTGTCTTTAATATTCATCATGAAAATTACATGGTTTAAATGCTATTTTTAATCTAAATAAACATAAATTACAGTATTACCATACCTCTGTGTCTTGGTTCCTAAAATATCATAGTTTCCATTTCCTTTTATCTCATTTTTTTCCACTTTTTCTAAGCTAGATTACTAAAATTCTCCTTTCATCTACTATGTTGAACATATAATTAATAACTGCGGTGAGCTGCAGCCTGCCCGGGGTTTGTTTCCTGCCTTGCATCCTCTGTTGGCTGGGATTGGCTCCAGCAGACCCCAGTGACCCTGTAGTTAGGATACAGTATAGCGGGTTGGATAATGGATGGATGGATATAATTAATAAACTAAAAGCAGTTTAGTTTGTGATTGCTAGAGAACTGACTTGTACCTGAAATAATGAGCATGCTGTATAACCTCTGTCAATCGATTCATCCGTCAGTCCTTGTTTCTTTTACCATGGGTCCTCAAAATTGTTGGCCATTTTGCAGAAATCCTTAATGTGTCCTTTATAATAGTTCTGATTGATGGCTTTTTTAGTATAAAACTATATTGGTTTAAAAGTAACACAAAATATGAAGTGTTAAAATGGACACAGTTATATTTGTGGTGCTCTATTTAGTAGTCCTATCACTTTAAATCACTCTTTCCTCAAGAAACTAAAAGAGCAAGAATAGAAGGGAGAAGAGTAAGAGGTAATCAGCTAGAAACAGAGTGAGTTGTGGTAATGAAGCCTGTTCATTGATTCATTAGAGTGCTAGGTGAGGATGGCATTGATAAGGGGCTGCTTATTCTGAAACTATCTGACCTCATATCACAAACTTAATGTTCTCCTAATTTCTCCTCTGTTTTCTCATTATACCATAATAGGTTTGCTAAGAGTGTTCCAACTGAGTAAGATGGGATGATCAATTTTTCTAGTGTAGGTTATCACAGTCTAGTATTCTGTAAGATATTCCAATTAATCTTATATTACCAGTCGGACTAGGCAATTTATAAAATTTTTGATTGGAAACAATAATTAGGAAAATCAGTGTGCAAAAACCAAAATTGCAATTCTCAGCTCAGGGTGAAATAAATTAATAATTAAATCACAAAAAAAAAAATCCGTCAAATGTTAAGTGATCTTTCTAAGCCAGCCTACATCATCTCCACCCATGTTGCCTGGCAATGATGAATGTGAAAAAAAAGTGGAGTGAGGATCAGAAAAGAAAGAGTTTAGAACAAACAGAGTTTTAACTTTGGTGTTTGGAAATATTTTGCTTTTACATGGGATGTGCAGTGCATCTAAATATAAAACATGTTACTGCATATGAAAAGACAATCCAGGCACATATAGCACCTGCAATGTGCTCTTCCAAGCAAAACAAGTACCTGTTAAGCAAAGTTACATAAAATGCTCATTGTTCCTTTGCAAACTCTATGAGCGAATGAGCAGTAGGTACAAGGATATAACAACTGCAGTGGCATATTGGAAAATACACTCTTACCTACTTAACTTGCGGCTCACACTAGCCAGTAGTTCACATTACACCAGAAGTGACACATGGTACCCCTCATCCGTCCATTTCGCATAGTGTCCTCTCTGTGTTGAGTAAAAACAGTAGTCTTCATAGTTTTGTGTGTATATGAATTATTCACTATCCGTGTATCAGTTATGGAGTAAACTGCATTATTGAGCTTCCTAATTATAATAATAATAATAATAATAAAAAAGTAATAAAACTTATTGCAACAAATGTTTGTAATGCACCATCTCTTGGAATGAAAAATGCAATGCATATGTCTCTGTTATATGCTATTTCGTATGGGGTTTGTAACAGTATGGCTATTGTTTTTGATGTGCCATTTGTTGGAATGACAGAGACACAGTAACTAGACAGACACACATATACAAAGACACACAGACACTTCTACTTTTATTAAGGTTTATTATGATTGTGACAACATCTGCGGGTTTTGGACTCTGTATAGTAAAAAGGTGTCATTTTGCTTGACTCTGTATAGAAAATGTGAATAAACATGTGTAAATGGTGCTGATCGTCTACTTTTAAGGTGTTTGGAAAATTATCGATATAAATATCAAATATTGCATTTTTTGTCAAAATAATATCAATTTAACTTATTACCAGAATTAATTTTGGATGTGTCCTTAGATTCTGTATGTGGCAAAAAGTGAATTTGGCTATGAAGGCTACATTCCTTCTACTCATTTATAGTTGTCACAAAGACTTATGTATCAATAATATTTTCTCTCTGCAGTACTAATTATTTTAATATGATTCATATCTGTTTTACAAAATTATTCAGCAGCACTTGATTATTAGCTCTAAAATGTAGTTTAAATTATTGGGCTAGAATTAATAGGATAACTGAATGTTCTGTGGACATTCCATTTTATATTATTCTGGCTATTCCATTGAAATCTCTGTCTGCTATGCTTTTTGCTATGATCCTAATTCTGGCATTCTGTGGACTGTTGCTCCTAAACAGAACAAAGCATTTATAAATATTTTATAGTCCTTCTACCCAAAGCACCAAGCAATAAAGTGAATGCTTATTGAAATAACAGACTGACATTTGTTCAGTCACCACCAGTCTGCTAATCAGAGATGTATGGAATGTAGTGGTGTTTATTTAATGTCAGTGTAGGGTGGTCTTGTGTTTAAAAAATTTTCAGTGCTAAGGTAATTGACATCCTTTTGAGAAATATGGAATGAAATTGTGAATCAAAAATGGTGAGTGTCTGACTTGATGTGCTGGCATGAAAGAAGCATATGAAAGATACTATATCAAATGAATATAAATTGATTAATTGGCTTATGGCAGAGTGTGAATTTGGTGTGCAGGAAGTTATAGTTTTGAAATGATGATGAAGGAACATGAAGAAAGAAAGACTGCAAGCCTTCACCCACGGGGCATATTTCAAGGACTTTTTTTCTTTCATCTGCCATGGTATGCATGTAAGAGTGACAGAAGAAACAGCAAAGGGATTCTCTGAGAAGATACATGTGCAGGATTGTCAGTTCATGTCCTTGGGTTATATTAAGGGAGCATAGAGGCCAGCCATGTAACAGCAAGTAATGTACTGCATTCTGTCCCTGGAGTCCCATTATTTGAGGGAGATCCTGGTTCACAGAAAATGTCAGGAGGAGGGATTTCTGATTTATGCAAAATGCATTTTAAATTAGTGACATGACAAAGAAAGACTAGAAGATACATTTGGAGTTTTTGTCTTTTAGCAGTCTTGAGAAACACAATCACAAATTTATAATTTCAACAAAGAACATTTGCAAAAAATAGGAGTAAAAGTGTATACATCTTTTTAGGCTTAGTCTGCATATTGCAATATGTAAAATAACAAGTAAATGTGATGTGTTCTAGTTTATAACCAATTAACTATAGGTGAATAATATGAAATCATTGAAAATGCTGACATATTTCACTGAGATTTTAATTTGGAGTGTATGCAACATTTTTATTTCTTTAGCTTTCTATTCTTTTTCAGAATTTTATGTCATATTTTTTGTCACATGAATGTTATTTTCTGGTATATTATGGGAATGAGAAGTGAGAAGATTTTCATTATACTGATATAATTGCACACCTGGGACTAGTGTAGCCCTAGGCCATAAGCCAAGGGTCTCAGACAACCAAAATAGGTAATTTGATAGGAATAGTGCACTGCTGGCAGTTTGGTGCATTTTTTAATGAAATAGTTAAACAATCTGCATCTCATTATTATAGTGCTAGTCAGTCTTGTATGTTTTATATTTACTTATAATATATTTATGTAGAAGCAAGCAAATGAACATAATAGGAGAACATTATGGTTTTGTGGGGATCTTCAAATCAATAATGTTGTCAGTGGTTTCCTTCAATAATTATAGTAATCATTAGAGACTGTGTGTGACAAAGTGGCATAGTGGTTGGTATTGATGCATAGATGCCTCGCATCTGTTGGGATGCAGATGTGATTCGTGACCCAGCACCTGTCTGTGTGGAGTTCGTATGTTCTCTAAATAGATGGTACTGGTAATAGAAAATAGAAATAATTCATTTGGAAACATTGCTGCATATGCTTAAATAAGTGGATAAGATTGCCATTCTGTTAACAACAGTTGTATTGAATAAAATAAGTAAAGCCTCTTTCTAAAACTTAGATAAAAAGTAAATATCATATTATTATTTTTAATGTTTTATGTATGTAAAAAAAGATTTATATGCATGCTTAATTTTCACAACCTAGCTGATGTCTTGTTCTGTCCATTTTAAACAATCCTTCTTAGTATAGGATTGTAAAGAACCAGGTTCTGTTCTGATACAAATAGCAAAAGCAGAAACCATTCCTGGGCAGAACATAAAGACGATCACAAGGAACACAGGTACATAAACTACACCCGTTAATGATAGGATAATTTTGAATTGCTGAGTGACCTTTTGGCTAGTCCTCTTGTGAATATGTAAAGAGTACACCGGAAGCTTCCTGCTGAAAAAAGAATGTTTGCCAGTTAGGATACAACTCAGTTCCTGCTTCCCTCTCATAGCATGACCCTGACCAAGTCAATTAGCTTGGTTGTGTTTTAAAGTGAAAAAAATAATGTAAACAAATGTACTCTATTAAAATGTGTATGTCATTTTGGATAAAGGCATCAGCCAAATATGTGGTTGTAATAATAATAATAAAGTCAACTTCTTAGCAAATAGTATGTGCCAGCTTCAGATTACCATTATGGGAATTTTCCTATAAATAAAGCCAGTTCCTATTCATGTGTAAAATATTACAATGGCAAATGGCCCATGATGGTAAAGCATTATTTTGAAGTAATTCATTATTGATTTTTATGGTAATGGTATGTGCCTTTATTAGTGAATTTTTATAAAAAGTTAATTGTATTAGAATGCTACACACACACACTTGAGGACACTTCCTAATCTAGTCAATAAACAGTTTTTTTAATTTGAACTAGTTTTACTGGGGACATTTCATAAGACAATGGGCCTTTGTTTAGTGCCGTTGGTAAATAGGATGTATGAAAAATAATATGTAACTATTTACTTTTCTATACACAATTTACTTTTACTATACACTATTTACTTTTCTATACACAATATTTTATGTATTTATTTCCAATGTTTAATATTACTAGTTTAACTGGAGCCCCTTACACTTGCCTATGAGTAGAACATGTGAACCACATAAAATTGTATGTTGTGTTAGTGGGAGACCTCTTTACTATGCTCTTGAGGTGTTTTAACTGACCAAAGGATTCTCTCCATCCTGGATTTTGTTGCACCCATGGCTTGAAGTTCTGCTTTGCGAATTGGACCACAGTGGCACATTGCAGTCTTACTGCCAAGAGGACCCCCCCAGTTTTCTGCAATATTGTATCTATTTTACTAACAAGAGGACCACTCCAACCACCAAGTCCTAGGAAGTAAATGTAAACAAGCAAAAGTCCAAAGAGAGTAAATTCCACCCATGGCTGGAATTTGTATGTATTTTGTACAGCATCACAAGTATTAATATAAAAGGCTGACAGAATAAGAATATAAAAGGCTGACAGAATAAGCTCCTGTACTTTTTTCTCTCTCTCTCTCTGTCAATTTTTGTTTCTAACAAAGCAAAATCTATGTTCACTACCACAACGCACTCAAGGTTTATAGTGTGTTGCCAAACTTGTCCTTCCACTTCACTTGTGCTAGCGGGCTTCATTTTGTTAAAGCGGCAGGCCCATTTCTCTGTGCAATTGCTTTTCTGCGCTGAGCTGAAAAAGTTTGCCATGCCTAAGAATAGCCCACTTGCTAAGAATTATTACCAATAAATATCAAATAAAAAAAATATGGGACATCTAATACTCTGTTTTATATAATGCCACCAGATTTCAATCAAATAAGTCAGAAGCATTTTTAGTTTTTGGGATATGTAGTTTTTCTATTTGGGGAGTGGGAGTGTCCCCTAAGTACATATACAGTAATCCCTCCTTGATCGCGGGGGTTGCATTCCAGAACCAGGTTCCAGGTGAAAATCCGCAAAGTAGAAACCATATGTTTGTATGGTTATTTTTATATATTTTAAGCCCTTATAAACTCTCCCACACTGTTTATAAATATTCTCCGCACAGTTATACAGTAAACCCTTGTTTATCGCGGTTAATCTGTTCCAGACTCTACCGCGATAAATGAATTTCCACGAAGTAGGATTCTTTATTTATAAATCTAATATTTTCGCAGTTACAGCATAGAAAACCTGTTTACCTTCTAAATACGTTTTTAACATTATTAGAGCCCTCTAGACATGAAAGAACACCCTTAGTCAAAAGTTTAAACTGTGCTCCGTGACGAAGACAGAGATGACAGTTCTTTCTCACAATTAAAAGAATGCAAACATATCTTCCTCTTCAAAGGAGTGCGGGTCAGAAGCAGAGATTGTCAGAGAGAGAGACAGAGAGAGAAAAGCAAACAACGTAAAATCAGTACGAGCTATTGGGCTTTTAAGTATGCAAAGCACCGCGATAAAGCGGCTGCAAGAAAAAGGGAGCAATGTGAAGGTAGTCTTTCAGCATTTTTGAGAGGAGCGTCCGTATCCTCTAGGCAAACAGCCTCTGTGCAAACAGCCCCTCTGCTCACACCCCCTCCATCAGGAGCAGAGAATGTCAGAGAGAGTGAGAGAGATGGAGAAAAGCAAACAATCAAAAATCAATATGTGCTGCTAAAGCTTTCAATTGTGCGAAGCACCGCACTGGAGGCATATCGTATATCATTGAGGAGTTTTATTTAATACGTAATAGTGCTCTGATTGGGTAGCTTTTCAGCCATCCGCCAATAGCGTCCCTTGTATGAAATCAACTGGGCAAACAAACTGAGGAAGCATGTACCATAAATTAAAAGACCCATTGTCCACAGAAATCCGTGAACCAGCGAAAAATCTGTGATATATATTTAGATATGCTTACATTTAAAATCCGCGATGGAGTGCAGCCATGAAAGTCGAAGTGTGATATAGTGAGGGATCACTGTATACTAAAATGTCTTTTCTTAGTTGATACCTATTCCCCTAGATCAGAGGTTCTCAATCATGGTCCTGGAGGGCCGCAGAGGCTGCAGGTTTTTGTTCCAACCCAATTGCTTAATAAGAAGCACCTATTGCTCAAGTAACACTTGCTTGTTAAGATTTTGAACCTTTATTGCTTATTTTAGTCTTAAACAGCTGTATTCTTTATTTTTATGGCTCCTAATTAGCAATGACATAAGAAACCAGCATTTCTCCATTTAGCTTGTTACCATTTACACCTGGCTGTATTTATCATGCACTATTGGGTTTAGTTAAATGCTTGAAAGGAAATTAAAGAGAAAAAAGTGAAGGACTGAGAAGTACTCATCCATTTTAGCATTCAAATAATTTTGATAATATCCTTAGAAAGGGGAAGAAAATCTAGGATATGAGAATTACCTGATATAGCAGAGCTAAAGCACTGGCAAGCCATGAAATTAAATTATTGACAAGAGTTGCATTCTAATTAAGCAACCTGGTTAGAACAAAAACCAGCAGCCACTGCGGCCCTCCAGGACTGTGATTGAGGACCTTTTCCCTAGATGTACCAGACTGCCAAATTTCAGCTTTTTAACTAAACGGGAAATCATTTTTTTCACGATAAGTAAAAGAGTGAGTGAGTGACTTTGCATTATATATATATATATATCTATATATATCTATATATATATATATATATATATATATATATATATATATATATATATATATATATATATATACTAGCAGAATACCAACCTGCGGAGAAGTAAAAAGAAAAGGAAACATTTTAATAATAACGTAACATGATTGACAATGTAATTGTTTTGTCATTGTCATGAGTGTTGCTGGCATATATATATATACTAGCAAAATACCCGCGCTTCGCAGCGGAGAAGTAGTGTGTTAAAGAAGTTATGAAAAAGAAAAGGAAACATTTTAAAAAAAAGTAACACGATTGTCAATGTAAGTGTTTTGTCACTGTTATGAGTGTTGCTGTCATATATATATATATATATATAAATATATATATATATATATATATATACTGTATAGCAAAATATGCACGCTTCGCAGCTATGTCGTGTGTTAAAGAAGTTATGAAAAAGAAAAGGAAACATTTTAAAAACTAACATAACATGATTGTCAAAGTAATTGTTTTGTGTATTTGGCGGCAGCGTCACAAAGTTGTTTTCGGTAGCTGCATCAGAAAATGTACTACGACATCTGACACGCCTCCTTTTTACTGTTTTCTCACAGCTTGGATTGCTGCTGTCATAATGGGTTTGAGTCTACATACATATCTTCATATCTATATACATATATACATATCTACATATACACATGTAGATAGGTATGTATATATATATATATATATCATATATACACACATATATACATACACACACACAAATTATATATGTGTGTGTGTGTATGTGTGTGTGTGTATATATATACAATGTAGATAGGTGTGTGTGTGTGTGTATATACAGTATATATATATATATATATATACAACACATACATACAAACATACACACAGGTATATATATGTGTATATATATGTATGTGTCTATATATGTGTGTATAGCTTTGGTCACTGAGTGCAAGGGAAAAATAATAAAATGTAGTCTATAAGTTATTAAACAGTAAAACATTAATGTTTTAAGCAGTACAGGTACATTGAGCACTACTGGAGTGGTTGCGGGTAAACTACATTTTAAAGACTGTAACAGAACAGGTAAGTAGTACTAACAGCAGCTAAAATGTATATGGATCATCTCTCGGTAGTTGATCCCTTTTGAAAGGTGCTACACGACGGCTGTGGTATAGAAATTACATTTTCTATTTGAACGTCCAAATTTCTGCCTCTGGTAATGTGCCTTACCGGCATTTAAAGAAAATTAGTTTTGTGTCCTCTGCAGTGTTAAGAGAGAAAGGCTTTGGTTTGGGATAAAAGGAAAAATGGTGTAAAGAAAGGAAACTTGCCTTTTTCTTTTATATAGTATAGAGAGATGTGTTTGCTGACGATAGGAGTGCCTTTTGGGGACAGTCGCGGTGGGTCTTGTGTAGACTGGTGAGACATCCCTGCCATTAATTGGATTTGATGGCACTGTCAGTCCTCTATTCCTGTGAGTGTCTTCATAATCTGAGCTGACGACCTCATAATCGTATACGTGCAAAAGAAAGTGTGAATTGCCTTAATATTAGCTTGCCGCAGTGTAGAAAAGGGGTCCCGTGTTTGCACTTGTCTGGGCTATAGCTCAGGGGGAGGATGAAAAAAATTAAAAGTGCTCACTTTGACTTAAGGCAGAAGCGCAGTCAGCGTCTCAAAGGCCGGCACAGCTATGTGCGTGCGCCGGCTGCTTGACTTTCGCTGGGCAGGAGACCCCATTTTTTGCAGACTCGTTCACGTGATCAAAAGTCTCAGCGCTCTTTGGAGGTCATTCATATATATATATATATGTGTATATATATATATATATATATATATATATATATATATATATATATATCAAAATACCCGCCTCGCAGCAGAGAAGTAGTGTGTTAAAGAAGTAATGAAAAAGAAAAGGAAACATTTTAATAATAACGTAACATGATTGACATTGTCATGAGTGTTGCTGTCATATATATGCCTGCCTGAATAAGTCACCCTCGCCGCTCTTACTTTTTTACCGTTTATTTAATCATGGCTAGTGGCGGAAAAATTATAAAATGGAAGAAGATTACACTGAGTATGGCTTTACCAAAACAATTATTGATGGCGAATCGATTATTCATAAAGCTTGAATTGGTGATCTGTTTTTCTGTGTTAACCTCATATTTTTTTCATACTTCTTCTCAAACCAAGGGGGTGCGAGGATAAAATGAAGAAGAAAATCGAGAAGAAAAGGAAACATTTTAAAAATAACGTAACACGATTGTCAATGTAACCTTTTGTAAGTAGTGCCTGGAGGATTCAGTGTGGAGAAACTCTAGAGACAGCGTGTGTATTAACTTGTGGATTTTTCTGTGAGTATTTGGTGGCAGTGTGACGAAGTTGCTTCGGAAGACGGCGTTAGCTGCGGAGCTCAGCTCAGAGCGAAATGAGGTGAATGGGAGGGAGAGGATGATGTCACTCCTCCACCTGCCTTAACTGTCAATCCCCCCACAAACACAGTCTCTCGGAATTTGCATAAGCACAGCCTTTGACCAGCAATTTGAACTTAGTTAGAAAGTGATCAAAACTGTCATTTATACCCTGCGTCCTCTCATTAAACTTGTATCCCGCATTAGCCGTGGGCATGACAAACGCCAGTGGCAGCCTGTCTATGAACTTAATCTAAACTTTACTTTTACACCGTGCTTTGTTTCTGAAGTAGCTGCAGGCATGAATATGCTTGTACAGTATGTGTCACTCGCTCGCTTCTTATTGTTTCGCTGCCTTCTCAATTGTATAATGCATGTTTTCTTCAGCGCTTTTTTGAGCTCTTCCTGGTTTTCTACGTAATGCGTTGACAGTCAGTTCATGTGATTACGTGGGAGGCATGATGATGTCACACGAAACTCCGCCCCCCACGGCCATCGAGATCAACTCCATTACATTATATGGAAAAAAATAGCTTCCATTTATGACCATTACGCGTAGAATTTCGAAATGAAACCCAACTTTTGTAAGTAAGCTGTAAGGAATGAGCCTGCCAAATTTCAGCCTTCTACCTACATGGGAAAGTTGGAGAATTAGTGATGAGTGAATGAGTGAGTGAGTGAGTGAGTGAGTCAGTCAGTCAGTGAGGGCTTTGCCTTTTATTAGTATAGATATATATATATATATATATTATTTATATAAAGGCAAGGTCAGAGTTTTGAGACATCCTGCGGCCAACCCCATATAATTACAAACAAATGTTTGACGAAAAAAATGCTTGTGTAAAATGCAAAAGAAGCAAGTCATCTGTACTGTTGTTTCGGGTCGACTGGCCAAGATGGCGTCTCTTCCGGATTTCAGGCATTCTGGGAAGAAGAGGCAGGTCCAGGTGGATGGACCTCAGAAGTGACATTAGACTTCCTTTCTCCAGAAAGGGAATTGGAGTGGTCATTAGTACACAGTGCCGCCTCTTGCCTTGGCAGAGAATTACCATCACCTAAGGCTTCAAGCTGTTTCCCAGGTGCATGTGCATGACGTGTTGTGGGTTTGGGCTGAATACATGCTAAGGAGATGCGGATGGATCAGCTGCTGTCTTTCTGCTGTTGCTGCCGAGCTGCGTGTTCTGCTTGTCGCGCTGCGCGTCAATCATTTAAAAGCCTGTACAGCAGCTGTCCTTTTGTCTCATTGCTTTGTTTTGTAGGACATTAAAGTGTCTCTTGCGGGACGTCCGGGCTGATTATTGCTTTCCTTATTTTCGGAATTTGCACATAGATTATTATTGTTCTCTTGTGCATCTGTTTTTGCCTTCTTTTCTCTCCAGTGCTTCCTGTCTCTTTTCAACGCACTAGTCTTTCTTCTTCGCTTAGTGGTTCACGTGCCATCTAGAACGTATAACATTTTTAAGAGCTGGGAGCACATGGTGTGTCTGCCAAAAGCATTCCAACAACTGTGAGGTGACGTGCAAAAGTTACCGTCTCACGGGCCTTGCTTCCTAAGGTTGTAATGTCTAGTCTCGCGTGACATCCAAGTGTCTCTCAGAAATGATCACGTCTCGACCCAAGATTTTTTATATAATAGATAAATATATATATGTTTAGATACTATGTATTTAAGAGTCAATGAAGAACCTTATAGAGTACAAGTAAAATTTTCATTGTGTTGTGGTGTCTAATGTTTATCAAAGCTTCTCCAATGTAGACTAGCTACATTGAGGCCTGCAGAATTTAAATAGGAATCATCTTGCAAAAAATAACCAGTATTTGGTTCTGCTGATATCTAATTGCAGTTTCCATGTGAGGTATACTTTCTTCCATAAGGCTGCGCAGTTCTGTGCTAAAGGATTGAATCTTGTCAGTGTGCCATGACTGATATATCCATGCTTTCTGTTTAGGAGTCTAGGCAGAATTCTGGGACTCCTTCCCAGGAAGCATGCCTCACTCAGCTGTATGGTCTTATCAAAAGTGCACACACTGATTTAAACATTTTCATTCTCTGTGAGTCTGGAAAATGTTTCTTAAAGATGATGATGCAACAAAAAGATGTATTTTTTATCTGTTTTTTCACACTAATGTAATATGACCAATCCTATTCCTTTTCTTACTGTATGTTATCCTTTGTTTCTAAGAAAAGACTGTCAAGAAAGCTGTGGTAGTTGGTTCTTCAGGCTGTCATTGTCTATATCAATCTGACAATGAGGAAATTGTTGTTCAGAATTTGTGAGTGACATATTGTGGGTATTGTTGCAGAAAGGATTAATCTATATTGGCTTGCATCATTCGGAATGTATTACAGGTCAGATGTCATATGGCTGTCTAGAATTTGACAGTTAAGTTTCTCAATAGCACTATGTAAGTAGAATACAGCTAGACCTATTAGTAGACGTTTGAGGTCTTTTTCTGCCAAGCAAATGTTGTCATGTGTTTGAGATTAATTGAAGAATTTTTGCTTTATGGAGCAGAAAGGTGGCTTACATTTTAGCACTGCTGCCTCACAAATCCAGGAGACTGGATCATATTTGACATTCTCCCTTTGTCTGTTTGCTTTTCTCTGGGTACTCCAACTTCCTTTGACACTACAATTGGAATGGAAGTTTGGCTTTATTTACACCTTGACTCTTCACATGAGGCATTGTATTTCACATGTAGTAAAAACAGGAAGTGGAATCTTCTTTGCAAAAAAATAAAATGGACAAATTTCCAAATATTCTAAAGAAAAATTGCTATTTTTAGTTGTGCTTTATGAAATGCATTTTTGGTAACTTAATTTTTCAGTTCATTATAACAGAGTAAAATGTCTGAAACAGATCACTTTGGTATCATTAACAAAATTACTGCACTGCTACAGTGTTTTCAGAGGGTGTTTTAAGGAGATTCCACCCTTTTGGTTAAAACTTTGTGTCTTGGGTATAAATACATTTTAGTTGTCCTTATGTAATGTTCATCACATTCCATTAGGTTTGTTAGTTTTCAGTTTACTGAACCCCACTAAAGGGAAATTACTATGCATAACTGAAAGTATTATAGTATAGTCAGTATAGTATTGCTATGTCTGCAACGCTGACAACATTTCTCAAAGTAAATCTATATTAAGCATTGCAATGCGACAGGGTAAATCATTTTAGTATTGATACATTTAGTCAGTTTAAATTCTTAACATACTATATATTAATTGAACAGTGGTTGAAGTTAATATCTGTCCTCACAAAACAGATTGTGGTCTTTCCTTGCATAACTTCAGGAGAACGTGTTGAGAGACTCCTTTATTTGCCAGTGCATGCATACCTTTCTCGGCTATAAATGTACCTGTTTCATCACTACAATAAAAATGGTGAGGTGTTTGTGTAATAAAAGACAGAAAAATGAAAGTGTTTTTTACATTGCCTAAAAGTGTTAAATTTACCTGTTTCAAATACAGGAAAAAATATTGCATAATTACACTTATTACATTTCTGTTCTTTTAATACAAATGACAGTCCCCAAAAATGTAATCAAAAGGATCACATTGTGAAAAGTATTGCATTTTTAAGGTACAGTCTTAAACTTCATTTTAAGCAGAGAGTAACAAATCCATTGTTTCTTTGCTGATATGCTCTTCTTGTGTATTTCAAAAAACACGGCGGCCTGAGTGGCCATTTTTTACTTTAGGGATGGTACTTTTAACATAATGTAAATTTGTTATAGAGCTTTATTAAAAAGAATTACAAATCTTCAAATAAATTTGAAGGAGAGATGCGCAGACTAATGAAAAAAGATAAATTTACAGTGCTGTGAAAAAATATTTGCCCTTTTCCTGATATCCTCTATTTTTGTATGTTTGTCACAATATATGGATTCAGATATTTGCACAATGTAAAATATTAGATAATACTGATTCTGCATTACATTTAATATATATAAGTATTACACCTGTATATACTATGTGAAAAGATAATTGCCTCCTTAGTTGCTCACTTTTAAGTTCTTACCCAAGTTACTGTAAGTGATAATTAGAGGCTGCTGTCTGAACACAGTCAAACCCGATTGCAGCCATCCCATTTTGAATCTACACCCCACCATATATTGACCCTTATAAGAGTCAAGTAGTCACCACTAGTTTTTTTGGTTGTGGAGGTGGGTAACATGTTAAAAGTAATATTTATTAAATATATTACTTTTTAATTATTGAGTAACCTAATGCAATACTTATTTTACTGAAGTAAAAATACCTTCATTACTTGAGAGAAAAAAAAAAGTGTTACAGAACCTTATTTCTGTCACTTCCAAAAAATAAAAGTACTGCGTTATTTCATAGAAATTTTTGTTTTTTTTCAATGACATTGCCTGGTGGGGTCAGTATTTTTGTGTATGCAAGCTCATCCTTCTGGTTTCTTCTAGAGAGGAAGAGGTAAAGCATGTGCTTAGCATGCAATCGAGTGAAAAAGAACTAAACGAGTTATAGGTATACATTTCATCCTGCATGTGCTGAGGGGTAAGATGTATTCATCCAGTTTAGGTTAACTGGAATCCAGTGATTATTGCAGCATCTCTGGGTGTAAGGCAAGAAGCAGACAAGGTGGACACATGGTGGACCGTATGTTGGTTCTTTGTAGGGCTCAGTCGCACAGCCAAGGAGAACAGTGTGTGCTGCATGCAGCCCAGTAACAGAAACCTATAAGTAAAGTGTCCATTATTTATCCAGCTGTTTGCTATAGATATGTTAAAACAGTGCGGTCTGGTGGCGTAGCAGCTAGTGTTCATACTCTGACTCTTTGGGGGCTCGTGTTGGGGATGGAAAAAGTGGTTAAATTTTATTTATTTCACAGCACATAAATGAATAAATGTAAGATCAATTGACTGTTGGAATAAGCTACCAAAAAGTGTGGTAGACATTAAGACGTTAGGGACTTTCAAAATTCGACTTGATGTTTTCTTGGAGGAAATAAGTGGATAGGACTGGTGAGCTTTGTTGGGCTGAATGGCCTGTTCTTGTCTAGTGTTCTAATGTTGTAATGTTCTAATTTATAAAATGCAATAATACAGTGGTACCTTGACTTACGAGTGTCCCAACTAACGAGTTTTTTGAGATACGAGCCGTCTTTCGGCCAATTTTTTGATTTGACTTGAGAGCTAAAATTTATAGCAGCTGAAGGATACATCCCCCAGCAAGTCTTCAACTGTGACGAGACAGGACTCTTCTGGAAGAAGATGCCAAGGAGGACTTATATAATGGCAGAGGAGAAGAGGATAGGCTAACCCTCGCACTGTGTGCCAATGTGAGCGGCGACTGCAAGATTAAGCCGCTGTTCATTTATCATTCGGAAAACATTGTGATATTCTTCAGAATTATCGATACGGCCTGGCAAGGTGTTACAAAGAGGACGTTGACCTCTGCGTGGAAGAAGCTGTGGCCTCAGGTTGTGTCTGAAACGGACTTTGAAAGACTCGAACCCGAAGCAGCAGTGGTGGGGGAGATTGTATCCCTCGGCAAGTCCTTGGGCCTGGACATGGATGAAGGTGACATCAATGAGCTCATCGAACTGACAGCGGAGAAGCTAAAGGAGCTACAGACGCAGCAGCACACAGAGGTTTTGCATGAAATAGGTGATGCTGTGGAGGTTATCTCTACAAGTGAGATAAAGGAAATGTTGGGAATGTGGGAGAAACTTTCAGACTTTATTCAAAAGAAACACCCAGAAAAAGTTTCAATTGGGCATGTGACGGCGCTATTTAATGACACTTGCCTATCTCATTTTAGAAACATTCTGAAAGGGAGGATGAAAAAGACCTCATTGGACATGTTTTTATCGAAAAACCCTGCAGGTGAAAGTGAAGAAGGCGTGGCGAAAAGGGCAAAAATCAGCGAATAAGATTGTTATTCAGTTCAGCCTTTCTTCTCCACCTCTGTCAGCATCTTCAAGTCGTCTGATCTCCAAGGTAAATGCTGTACATTATACTTAATAAAACCAGTTTATTGCAATACATTCTATTGTATTGTGTTTTTATACAATTTTTCATTATTTATAAGTACATTTTTCTTATTTAAAAACATGTAATAAAAAAATTGCAGTGTTTTTTGAGGGTCCGGAACTGATTAATGGCATTTCAATTCATTTCAATGGGGAAAATTGATTTGACATACGAGTAATTTGAGTTACGAGCTCCGTCAAAGAACAAATTAAACTCGTAAGTCAAGGCACCACTGTATTATCAAATATGTCTGTGTTTCTGGTCAGTTACATGAAGGTTCCAGTATGGGTTTAGGATTTAAAAACAAATACTGGCCGGTGAAATGTGCAGTTTTTCATACAGAAGAATAAAAAAGGTAATGTAAAATTAACGCTCTGTTTGTAATGTACAAATGTACATTTTAAGATAAGTAACTATATAAAATATTTAGTTTGTTTTCTTATAAGGAATAAGTAAAGTTACTAAGTTATTTTAAAAGTAGCTTTCCCCAACACTGTTCACCTCAAGGATTCTATAAGAACACTATACAGTAATCCCTCGCTATATCGCGCTTCGACTTTCGCGGCTTCACTCTATCGCGGATTTTAAATGTAAGCACATCTAAATATATATCATGGATTTTTCGCTGGTTCGGCTTTCTGGACAATGGGTCTTTTAATTTATGGTACATGCTTCCTCAGTTTGTTTGCCCAGTTGATTTCATACAAGGGACGCTATTGGCGGATGGCTTAGAAGCTACCCAATCAGTGCATGTATTACATATCAACTAAAACTCCTCAATGATATAAGATATGCTTCCCGCGTGTTGCTTGAATGTTTGCTTCTCTCTATCTCTCGCACTCTCTCTGCCTGACGGAGGGGGTGTGAGCAGAGGGGCTGTTTGCCTAGAAGATACGGACGCTCCTCTACAAAATGCCGCTTTATCGCGGTGCTTCTGCATACTTAAAAGCACGTATTGATTTTTTGATTGTTTGCTTTTCTTAGCGAGCGCTCTCTCTGACATTCTCTGCTCCTGACGGCGCTCCTTTGAAGATAAGATATGTTTGCATTCTTTTAATTGTGAGAAAGAACTGCCATCTCAGTCTTGTCATGGAGCACAGTTTAAACTTTTGACTAAAGGGTGTAATTTCATGTCTAGAGGGCTCTAATAATGTTAACAGTGTGGGAGAATTTATAAGGGCTTAAAATATATAAAAAATAACCATACAAACATATGGTTTCTACTTCGTGGATTTTCACCTATCGTGGGGGGGTCTTGAACGCAACCCCCGCGATCGAGGAGGGATTTCTGTACCTCGATCAGGATCAGGAAATCAAAGGAATTCCAAAAGAGATGAGAAAAAAAGTTGCCAATCAGAAAAGGGTTTCAGTTACAAAGGAATTTCTAGGTATCTGGGATTCCATTGCTCCACGATAAGAGCCATTATCCCTAAATAAAGGATTTGGAACGGTGGTGAATCTTATTTAGGAAAGGCCGGCCTACCAAATGTACTCCAAGAGCATGCTTGCGATTCATTCAAGAATTCACAGGGAATCCCAGAAGTACTGCAGACCTTCCTAGCCTCCGCTAAGGTCCATGTTCGTGACTTCACAGTAAGAAGGAGGTGAAGTAAAAATGTGATTCATTTGTAAGACATTAGTCAGAAAATTCTCCAAGAGTATGATTAGTGCATGTGTTGCATTTGCAAAGAAATGATGATCCCAAACCCTTTGTTGAATAATGTTATATAAAACAGACAAGTCATAGGTCCCACTATGTCAGGCTTAACGCTAATGCAGTGTTTAACAATAAGAACATCATCCCTGCAATACAAAATGGAGATAATAGCGTATTGCCATGGGGATGCTTTGTTCACTCAGCACTTGGAAGACTTACCGATTATTAAAGAAACCATGAATCTTGCTCTTTACCAGAATATTCTTAAGGAGAATGTCCAGTCATCTGTCCATGAACTGTACTGGAGTGTCATCAGGTTATGAAGCAGGGCATTGACCCAAAACACAAAAGAAAGTGTACAACTGAATGGCTCAGAAGAAACTAAAGCTTAGAATTGGCCTAGTCAAAGTCCTAAAATGAGCTGCATAGAGATGCTGTGGCAGGACCTGAAATATGCAATTTACACTCACAAACCTAGCACCCTATGCATTACACTAACTAAATCATGGACGAAATTACAGAATTTGCACATGTAAACAGAATTTTCACATAAAAATGGAGTCATATGGAATTGCAAGTTAATCGATTATACAATTTACCGCACATCTAAAAAAAGACATCTGCTTTATTGATGTGGCTAAGTGCATTGCGATTTTGTTTGAATTCCTTCAAAAAGGTTACAACACGTCAAATGTTAGACTAAGCTAAGCTATCAAACAAATGAGAAATTCAACACTGATTTCCAATGTTAGGAATGAATAGTACCTCAGCGATTACTATTAATTAGCTGGTCAGTTATTCTGCAAAGACTGCCAAAACCTCATTGACTGGACCCTCAAGGACACATGAAATTAAGAACTTTAAATCTCAGGGACAGGAGAATTCTGCAGTTCTTAAAACCACAATCAGATGTGCTCAAGAGCTTGTGACTTCAGATGCGAATCTGTGGAAGATTATATTGTAAACATCCAAATCACAGAAGGGTTAATATCAACAATTCGAAAATGGAAAAATTTTAGATTAGATTAAACTTTATTAATCCTATGGGGAAATTCAAATTAAATGGAATTTCAGTTTAACGGGATGTGAATAACTGATGTCAAATTATAGGAATCATTTCATTGAGATTATTGCTACTAAAGATGCTGCAACCAAGTACTGAAACTATGGGGGCAATTACTTTTTCACAATATGGTTGTTGGAGATGCTGGATATCTTTGTGCCATTAATAAAAACAGTAATGATTTAAAGTTGCCTTGTGTCTTCACAGAATAATATTGCATTTTTTCTGAAAGTCTGAGGTCATTCATTATTTAGAAATGGAAAAACTGGATATTAGTAAGGGGACAAATACTTTTTCAGAGCACTGTATAGTGGAGAATGGTAATAGTGTAAGTAAGTAGAGTCGTTTCAGCTTTTACTGATGCATCCAGTTTCTTGTCATCATCCTGTGATGGCAAGTTCTTGGCACAGATAATGCGGATGCAACAGACTGACGCATTGCAATTTCAAGTTGCTGTTCAAAGTTATTGTCTGACAGATGTCAATGAAGTTTGCCTCGTCCCAGAATTCTTGAGCTGTAGAGTTCAGACTCCTCCCAGTCCACTGTGCTCAGTCTTATTGGGAGCCGGGAGACTGACTGCTGCTGGTCTGTTGTTGATTAAATTAATCGGCAACACACTACACTGTGGGCCAAAAAACCGTGCCACTTAATTATTTTCAACTATAACTCTGTTATTTCTTGATCAGTTTTTACACTTTTACACGATAAATATGCGTGCTTGGCCGTTCCTGGGAATTACAGCAGTTTCATTCCCTGGAATCCGGGAGCCCAGGAATGGATTCCCAAGCAATCTTTACTATCCTTTTTTGAGACTTTAGAATTTTCGTACTTCCATTATCTCTAACCTACTCTGCATGTGTACCACACCAAGTTTTTGAAATCTTTTAATTCTCGCGGATTCGCCTCTTCATTGGGAAGAAACTCTACTTCCTTTTTTCTCTGATGGCAACATGAATTAGCCGATCTGCAAGTCTCTGACTTAAAGTTTAAATCCGAACAATATATTCAATCTCTTTTCGCTGTTCTGTTACTTCACGAGTAATAATTTCCATTTGTTTCTGCTAATGCGATCTTTAATATCCTTTTTTTGAGACTTTCGTATTTTTGTGTTTCCATTATCTCTAACCTGCTCTCATGTGTACTGCACCAACGTTTTTGAATTCTTTACGACGTTCTACTTTGTCATCTATTTGTTTTATTTCCAGCCCTGGGCATGGTTAAATCTCTTGGACAAAGACTTGTCTCGCGGGACGTGAAAGTGTCTCTCTGAGAAAATCACGTCTTGTCTCCTTCGACCCTTCCAAGATTTTTTTTTTTTAATAGGGAGATGTTTATTGTCAAATTAACTTTGAAAACAAGACTTCCAAGGTTAGGTAATAAAAGTAAAGAACTGATATTTAATGATTGGACATCATATTCTGTCGTGTTGATGCCTTGTTAATGAAAGGGTCTAGTCTTAAATTCTAGCCTGACCCCAATATGTATGAAGTTTATACATGGGTTTCTTTGGCTACTGTGACAAAGCCCCCTAGTTTTATTTAATATCAGGAGTATTATATAATTGCTCATATTGTGTTTATTTAGTGTTTATAGATATAATTCCAGGAAGGTCTTCTGGTAAAGTATAATTTGTACCTTATTCTTTACTTTTTTGCTCCATAAATTTCCCTCTGAAGGCATATACTGTCAATGGAATTTTAGAAAGCAAAGCTTAGTTGATTTATTGAGTAGTTTACTTATACAGTTGTGATAATTTGTCATGAGAAGTTAGATGAAAACCAAATCTCACCAACTGTTTTAATTGTAGCTGATATTGCCCAAAACAATGTGTTTTTTTATTAATTCATGTGCTAAAATATTTCAGTGGTTTTCCTTTTTTCAGGTTTTAAACCTTTTCCATAAATCATATGCTATTAAGAACTTATTGATGCAATTGTTAGAGCATGTTTGTCCAATATGGAAGCTTTGAAGCTAATATTTCAAATTTTGAGATTACACAGAAGGACCTAATCTCATGCACAGGATGCTTTCACAGGCAATGGGTATAGTCAAAGGTTTCTAGGTAGCCCTTTACTTTGCTCCAAAAGAACAGTGTGGTAAACCAGCCTGAAAACCATCAGGGAGACACCAACAGTTCCAAAACACACACATATCTGTTTACACTGTTTACAACTAACAAAAATCCTGCACACAACCCAGTGTCCCTGCACCAAACACCTTATGTCTGGGCCTTCCAACAGTCCTTCCTTCACCGCCTCCACTCCTCTCCTCCGAGGTTCATCCTCTTCCTCCTGACTCCGGCTAATGACTGGAGGAAGGCGGCCTCTTTTATATTCACCCGGACGTGCTCCAGGTGCCCTCTAACGATCTTCCTGAGGCACTTCCTGGAGTGGCGGAAGTGCCGCATGAGCACCTGGAAGCACTCCGGGTGTCCCTGGTAATCCTTCCAGCAGCACTTCCAGGTGTAATAAAAGTGCTGGCATCCAGGGCTCCTCGATCCTCCGGGCACCCCCATGCTCAGCTCCTGTGGCCCCCATACAAACTAGGGCGGCTGCCCTCTCGTGGTCTGGGGTTGGCATAGTCCCTCTCCCAGTCCTTCCAGGCGTCCCAGCTGGGAACAACAGAAACTTGATTTTATCTATATCTATTAAAGTTTACAACATGTATGTATATAGTACACCCCCAAAATTTGTGGGGGTTACGTTCCTAGAGCACCTGTGAATTGTGAAAAACCACGAATTATGGATGTGCTTAAAAAAATACCTATTTTTATAGTTTAAACCCTAATTATGCCCCCAAAGCACATTAATGTATTTTGTACTTACTGTATATGTCACCCGCAGTGTTAGACTGTAAAATACCAATGTTACCGCTATATGTACTGTAATTCGTGCAATCGCGTTTTCATTGCCAGAAGCCTTAGAAGGTACAGGGCGTTTTGACGGCATCTTGGGGCTTTAACCCTTAAACTGCCACATACTTGGGGGGTTAATGCATCCCTGGACACCAAATACTTTTTTGCTGCACTTTAAGTAAACGTCACAATTCACAAAGAAAAGTTAAATTTTAATGGAACACATTTTTTTCATGCAAAGAGTATCACAATTACTGCTACACTAATCATTTTACACACTGCTAATGTACTGTAAAAACTATTTAAAAAACTGCTGGAACAATATGTACAAAGTGCCACTGACGCCATGGATGTAAATCACTGAGCCAACTGCGTTTGAAAAGGCTGCACTCAAGCACACAGAGGTAAGCACTGATGTTGTCTAGTGCAGCAGCTAAATCCTAGGGATTCATCCAGTTTGAGTCAGCAGTACTGCAGGGTGTCACGCTTGGGTCACAGAATTGCACAGAAACACAGGAGATTGTAGAGACAGGAATTGTATTCAAACACTTCAAATAAACATGTCTCTTTCAGAAGTAAAACTAGCTCAGTATGCAGTTAGTTCTCGATTAAAGAATAGACAAACATCATAGGGGAACACAACAGGAGCGGGACCCCCAACAGGAGCAGAGGATGTCTGGGGGAGGAGAGAGAAACAAAGCAATCAGCTAAAAAGGAAAGGTGCTGTTCATGCTTTTAAGTATGCGTAGTGTCCCGCGAGAAGCATATCACGCGACAGAGCAGCCGCAAGTAAGCCCCGCAAGTAAGGGAGCAATGTGAAAGTAGTCTATCAACATTTTTTAAGAGGGTTTTTTTTGAGGACCGTCCGTGTCTTCTAGGGGTGCGTTCAGCCCAACTGCTCACAAGGGACTGGCAGTGGTCATGAGCTGGCTGCTCAACGAATGTACGGCACTGACTGATCAGCTCCTGCGTGCTTGCAAATGGCACTGGGAAACGACTATAGCTGGGTGTGGCGGTTTAAGGGTTAAGAGGAACAAAATGGAAAATCAGCTGAGGATGCATCACAGTCAATCAGCAGCAAGGAGAAATGAATAAATAATGCTGTAGCAGTCCGGTGCCGCTAAGATTCACACCGTCGAGAAGATGGTGATTTATTTATTTTTATGGTGGAGATTCCAGGGACGCACCTGCCTTGGCCTGACCCGCACGCACTCACAAACAGAGACAAAAACAAAGCAAACTGGTAATCAAACAACAAATAAAGAATTTAATGAAAACAAATGAAATAAATGAAAACAACGATACCACCCCTGTTCCCCTTATGGCGATTACACATTAAATACAACAAGCACAAACAAAACACACACAGTAAATCATGAAAAACGTTCATGAAAAACGGCAATGGATGAAATTTAATGATGAAAATATATAGTCCAGAGATACGCATGTTGAATGGGAATGTAAAGATAGTCCTACCGCTATTTCCAGAAATTGTGAAGACGGGTGGACGGGTTCAGGAGCGCTTCTTTCTTTGCCGGATGGCCATGAATCCACTTACAGTCCTCATGTACACAGGCAGACGGCAGACAATCCAGACGCAAGAAACGATCCAGTATAAAATGAATAAGTACAGGTAACCCCACAGAAAGCAGACAGACAAAAACTTGTAACACAAAAACTTTTTTTTTTTGCTTTTGGTCACCAGCCCCCTTTTTTAAAAGCCACGCTGACATCCTTTGACCCCAACAACCCCAGCACCCTCCGCAGAAGACCAATCAGAGCCACTGCAGGGACTGCTGGGAGTTACATTTTTAAATTCTGTTGGCTACTTTCACCATCCCAAGCTGCGTTTTCCTCTACATTTGCTTCATGTTCTCTCTACAGTGCAGTATTGCCACGATAAAAGCTAACAATTATTAGATAGGTTCTAGGGAAAAATTTGCGAATGACTGAGGCCGTGAACTCTGAACCGCGACTTCACGGGGGTCTACTATACTGATATCCTTCAATTACAAATGTATATCACTAATTTTAAATACAGCTATGAAATAGTTTTGTTTTCATGAGGCTATAGCAGAGTTTGATGTAGCACCTTTGACTAGTGTAGTGCGCCTAGAGTTAGAACAGAGTACTGTTTGCCATTAATCAAAGTTAGGAGGATGAGATCTACACTATATGCAGTTGAATGAGACTAAATGATAGTATGAGAGGGTTGGGCTTCTCACGTTTTTGGTGTTAAATGAATGAGATGGAGCAAAAGAGCGAACAAACATTATCTCACTTCAGCTGGACCTTCCATGGACCCAACAGTACAAAAGAACATCTTCTTTGTGTTTCTTTAGCCACCATGCTCTGCAATGCTTGTAAGGGACAGGGAGAACGAAAGTAATGGTTATATGTGTCTGTCACTTTCTCATGCCGTGTCCTGCCATGCTGAGTGAGACTGAGTGATAATATGATAGGAGCAGTTTTCTTTCCCTTTTATGCTATATAACAAATGCCACACCAATTTTGACTTTTACATTGTTTCCTTCTTTTTATGCTATTTTACCAGTCTATGTAAAGTTGAATTAATGCAAGCTGCGATTTGCTGCAATGATGTTCAAATTCTACATTTGTTTGAGAATAAAGCAACACATAACAGGAATAATGAAGATAATAAAACAATACATGAGACTAAAATACCATAATAAATGTTGTATATCCTTTATGAGCTTTTTTAAAATGTTTATCCCATACTGTGATCAATGCAAAATCTCAATGGTTTATTTTTTGTTTTAAACAGAGGGGGATTGACCTGACAATTTAAATGATAGGCATCATGTGTATGAAAACTTTTTTCTGTTTCATGACAAAAATCTTTCAGAACACATTTTTGGTCAATCCAATTTGACCTGTATTAAGATATAACCAAAATCTAATAATTTTAAGAGTTTTTATATATATACAGAGTTAATTTTATGTTTATGATAGTAACACACAAGTAAGAGTCATGTCAACCAGATAAATTGTGAACAGTTGTCTTACTGTATACATTGCTTTATTCCTTTGTCTTTTTGCTGCTGGTCAGGTGTTCTCATTATGCCACTTTCAGTGTGCTGTAAGCAAAGTGCTGACAGTCTGTCTTGGCTCATTTTATGTGAATAGCCTATCTTGCCATCTCCTGAAGTAATTGTACTTAGAACAGAGTATTTTATCATGCAACTTTTGTACATGAGCACTACATGTCTGATATCATATTTAGATGTTTTTCAGATAAAGAAATGTGAATGATAGAGAAACATACTTTCAAAATTATTACCATGACTATATGTTGTTTTTATATGGTTATTGAAAATCTCGAGATATTAAAACAAGACAATTATGTTGTGTTGTTTTACACAAAATTTTTTTTTGCATGTGGAAAGAAGCAAAGCTTCATGCTTTATCCTAAAATGGCAAAACATTACATTGCTAGCATACAGCAAGTAATAGATACCTGCTACATTTTATCAGCAATGAGCTATTCCATTATCCCTTACATTAGATAATCACATTGTGTTTCATTGCTTGCATTTTGATTGAGTTCAGAAAGGTATTTGACGCAAATTAAACATTATATAGATAGTGTTTATACAGTGGCATCTAAGTGACATACTATGGACATTTCAAACTGACTATTGTGAAATAATAATGAATCTCCTAGTTGAAATTATAGGCAAAATCTCAACATTACACTGGCAGTTAGAGCTGTTTGAACATCTAACTCTCCTGACTTTCTTCTCTAAGGATTTGTAAAGTCTTATTTATATTTAATGTGTGTCTGTTTTGTTTTATATCAGAGGATAAATTTATCCATCCATTATCCAACCCGCAATATCCTAACTACAGGGTCACGGGGGTCTGCTGGAGCCAATCCCAGCTAACACAGGGCGCAAGGCAGGAAACAAACCCCTGGCAGGGTGTCAGCCCACCGCAATAAATTTATTTATTTATTTTTTTAAATTTGTAATGATAATTAAAACATTTAACCATTTTGACATTTTCTAAGTAGGTCCTAGTCATAATAGGTGAGTCACATCAAATATTTATAAGGTCTACAATTTTTTGTGAACAGATTTCTATTAATGTAATCAAAAAATAATAAATGTGTGGCATAAATAAATGGTTATAAGAAATAAGTGGTTGTATGTAAGCAATAACAAAACCAAATGGCACCCATTGCTCACTTCTCCAACCTGAGTCTTTTGCCATACTACCAAGAGCAGCAGTAATACCAACTCGCCACACTGCAAAAACCAATTAGGGAATCAACCACATCACAAATATTTGCTGATGAAGGAGTAAATTGGTGAAACATTGGAATAGACTAGATGCTTCATTAAATGGCAAAGCAGACAGCTCTACAAAAACAAATTATAAAATGAGGGTAGCCAGTTCTTTAAAGCGATTAGTTCTGGAGGTCTTCCATCTGGAAGCAAGGTGCAATTTAACAGTTGTTTTTGTCAAACAGATAAACTTAAGATGGTACACAGAGAATAAGGCATGAGAAGTCTAGGAGGATAGGAATTTGTAGTAAAGGAAAATTGTAACTGACAACATAAAAATAAGAAAATGAGAACTTATACACCTCAAAGCTAGACAGAAAGGGGGACAAAACCAATATTAAGTTATTAATGTGCCTGGAACACCAAGGGGACGAAAATAGCAGAGAGCCTCAGGACATAGCTCCATCAAATATAGAGTCGATTCCGGTTAATTGGACCACCGGTTAATCGGACCAGCCGCTTATTTGGACCGAATCCTAAAGAACCGAAATAGATCATATTACATAAGCCTAATATTGTTCTCTTATTTGGACCAAAATTCCATTTAATCGGACCAAAGAACGTGACAGAGAATAAGAAAAAGAAGCCACAAGTCGCCCGCGGAAAGCGGATGTAAAGCGGGTCAGCGACATCGGGAGGATCCCTGAGCTCCCCAGGAGAATTTATGCTTTTATCAAAGTTCAGGAAGCCGGAAAATTTGTACCAAGTGCAAACCAGTGGGAGTGAACATGCCTGCCTTTTCTTTCCTAAAACGGACCGCCCTGCAGCCAGCGACATGAAGTCGAGCATAAACAAGTGCAGTGCGTAAACAGAATGTGTTGGATCATACTAGACAAGTTCTTCAAATGTTGACTGGAATTTGGTAATGTAACCTTTTTTATTGTGCTTTGCATGCTGAGTGTCGTGTGGATCGTTTCAAAAAATTTGTAGATTTCTTTTTCAATAAACAAAATTGTAAGCAACCGTACATGTACATGTACGTAGTTCTTGTGTGTACGTTCGCCATGCGCGTGTGCAGCACAATAAAAGTCATAATGACATTTTAATATGTTACTAGCACGTCCCGTCTTGGTTGCACATGTATAGGGCTTGTTCGTGTAATTGGACCAGCCGGTTATTAGGACCAAAACGATCGCGTCCCGATGTGGTCCGATTAACAGTAATCGACTGTAGTTTGAAAGGGGTAAGATGAAGCATACGTTCATATTTAAATGGAACAAACTGATATTCAGAGCATTGTGATGCTGATAGCAGTGGAAGGAGCTGTGTAGCATACCATTTAATACTTGGCGCATTGTGTATGTAATAATGAATAAAGTTGTGCCATGAAATGATTAATGTTAAAACATAAATAAATGTTTCGCATTATGTATATATTTAGTACACAATTTGCTTAAAGCTCTTTATCATTGTTACTAGTATAACTAGATTGAGCTTGCCTTTTCCTGTGCAGTATTTTACTCTCCTTTGGAATCAGACATAGCCTCTTGAATCATGGTCCCAGCATATTTATTTTAGGATGATAATAATGAGTTCTTCCAAGTTCAGATCCTAGGAACATCTCCCTTGAAAATTTGAGGTGCTCTTCTCTGTTTGGACGCAGTAAGAAATTAAGAGGAATGCTATTTTTAAAATCTTTTAAAGGACTATTGCTACTAATATGATGTAAAACCCATTTATCCACACAAATTAAAAAGAATCCATATACTGTACTGAAAAAAGATCTATACCTGAAAAATAAGTTACTTTATCGTCCAGGCAACTCAAAAAAACTAACGTGTATCTCATATTTGTATGACATACACCTTCTGAGATTTTTGAGGTAAGAAAGACAGATGTTTCAAGTTAAAGTTATAATACTTACTAATCATGTTCCTGGAAAATGGCGATATACTGCATGCTGATTAGCTCATGCAAGTAAGAATTTCACTGTATTCTGTACACAGGATGGTAATCATATAAATCTGTAGAGAATTAGATTTTTCAACTCTGTGGTGAGATACTGTACAATATACTGTAGCTTTTGGACTGAATTAGAGAATCAATTGTGATTCAAGCAAAATTAGTCTTTTGCAAGTAGTTCTGTGTAGAATATTACAGCTTCATTTTAGATCATCATTTTGGTTTGGAGATATGTAGTTGAATCAGAGTGTACATATTAAACTACAGTGTATTCAAATAGAGGTGAATCTAAATGATTAACTTGATATGTGTTTTTATATATGTAAATATTACATATATTTCTAATTTACTGGTATCACATTATAGTTTTAAAGATTTGGTGTCATATTATAATTTTAAAGGTTTACTCTGAGCCAGTATAAAAACCACTGTACAAGAGAAAATAAAGTTATATATATGTACACTATGTGTTCACCAGCTTGATTGATTGCTATGCAGGGCAATGACTTTATTATTTAATTTGTCAGTGTATACAGTATATTTTGTCTTTGCCTGCATTTCCGCAGTGCAGCATCATTTCCCCAGCCTTTCTGCAGAGCAGCTGCTCTTTAATGTTGCTTGTTCTCCGACTGGACACTCATAACCTATGCCATTAGTACTTACACATCCATAGCTGTCTGACTTGTGCCACACTTACAGCTAGATCTCTACATGAGATACAGGATGTGACTAAAGCCACAGAAAAATCTTTGTTTTGGTCCTCAGGGGTTTGATGCTCCATCCTTTTTTAATTGCAGGGATAGTTTAGAAATAGAAAGACAGGCAACTTTACCTTGCACTTGTTTTAGGCCCAGGCTCTTCATTCTACTTCTCATAATATATACAGTACTACATCAAAGCATGTTGACTTTTTAACACTTAAACAGCAGCTGATAGCTGTCTACAGTGCTGAAAGTCTCCATGAATGTTGCCTCTCCTGGACCCTGCTGTTGTTCCTGCTGCACTTGTTAAACCATGACGTCCATGTTGTTTCACTTCTTGACTAATATCTTTATCATACATTTTAAGTTGCCCTACATTTCTGCAAGAGTTCTGATTCTGTCATTTTGCTATGAAATGTTACTCAGCAGAATTTTCTGCATCCATTCACACTCTGTTTGTGGAATGTCACTTCACATGCATTTTCTAAAAAGAGCTGCAGTTCCATGGTGATCACTAGCAATGTGCATCCAAAAATAGAACTTTACAATAACGTACACTTGTTGATAGGAGATATGCATTACAGTATCATTTTGGTATATATGGTATGATGTCTGCATCTAATTGGTTTACTTTTCACTTTCTTCACAACTAACAGGTTCAAACTCCACTCCACCAATGTCATCAACCATCATCATTTTTATTTCTACCACCAATTCATAATAATCTTTTATTGGTATTTTATTATTTTTTCTTTTTGCTGAAAATCAAGATTAAAATCTGTCATAGCTAAGGAGATCTTGCTTTACTGTAATTCATCTCAGCACTGTGTGATCAAGGTAATCAAACTAACTTGTAAGGTGAAGAAGTATAGAGTGGAGGACATGTGTATAACACAGTTTTAAGGAATTAAATAACATAAGATTATCAAATACAGTGTTCTTTAATCTAGTTCAGGGGTGGTTGAGAGGAGCTGCGGCCTGGCAACACCAGGTGTATGGCAGGAGGCAGCAGTAAAGAGGATGCCAGATCTGCTCAGGGCTTGCTCACACATAGACATACTGTACATAGACATCCACAAACACACACTTATACAGGGTTAATTTGGAATTGTCCATTCACCTAACATGCACAAACTTGGAGGAGGCATGGGTGAAGTACCAACAGGAGAATCTATAAAGTCTTGATATTGTGGCAGGCGGCTGGCGTCCATGCCCAGCTGGGATGCCCCTGCACACTATATTCAGGGGATGCAGCCCCGGAAACTGCAATACCTCCCTCTGGACGCTAGATGGCCGCCCCCCTGGGGTGGAGCAGTGCCTTGGTTTCCCACAGGGCTCCCTGGGAATTGGAGTTGGGTGCAGCCCTATTGGGTCCTGCAGGCACTGCCAGGGGGTGCTGTTTTTGGGACTCCTGAGCCCGTGTGGGCAGCATATTCATCACACCCGTGAACTATAAAAGGAGCCAACAACCACCACTCAGGGGCCAGAGTCGGGTGGAGGAGGACATGGTTGGTTGGGAGGAGTGGTGGTGCCGTCAAGGAGAAGAAGAGTGTTTGCTGTACTGGTGTGCTTAATTTCAACCTGTGTATTGCCTGTGGGACACGGGGAAGAAAATAAATAGTTTTGTTTATTTTACATGTACCTCCCGTGTCCAATCTGTATCGGGCCTGGCGCTATACAGCGTTCATCTTACAATATAAACATGCACATTCCGCACAGACAACATCCTGGCATGAGATTGGGACCCAGGACACTTACCACTGTGTGACCATGCCACATATTTTAACAAATTAATGATTTATTAAACTGTGGAATCTTTCTTTTTTCATCTGTTTTAACCATGTCATATGACAGCCTGTAAGCTAGTAATTAAAAACTGAGAAAATAGAAAATCAAACCTATTAACCCAATTTTCTATTCACTTTTCTTAGTATTAAATTTCTAACATTTTTATTTTGTGAGGTGTATTGCTAATTTTGTTAATGTGTTGTTTTGATTTTTTATATCATTTTCAGTGTTGTTTCTACCATTCTACCATTTGGGGTAATGGACAAAGCATGTTGCTAGGCAATTTATTGTGTGCCTTTGCTGGCATAGTTAGACCATAAAAGAAGTCAACTCCTACACCAAAATCTAGAACTTTGAATAATCAAAGTAAAGACTTTGTTAAAGATTAGTGCTCAAACCTATGTAGGAAAAATACATTTTATGAAAAAAATTTGGGTTATGACTTGATTCTACTTTAGTCCTTATAACTTGATAAAAAAAGATGCATATACAGTGCTCTCCATAATATTTGGGACAAATGCACATTTTTCCTTGCCCCTCTGCTCCACAGTTTACAAATCAAACAATTAAGACGTGATTAAAGTGCGCATTGCAAACTTTAATTTAAGGGTATTTGTATGCATAGCAATGGTAGGGGTATTTAAGCAATCATATTTTGTACTGTTTTGTATATCCTTTGCATTCAATGTCTGTTTGAAGTCTACAATTCATAGACATCACTAGGGACTGCATATCTTCTCTGGTGATGCTCTGCCAAGCCTCTAATGTATCCATCTTCATCTCCTGCTTGTTTTGGGGGCTTGTCCCTTTAAGTTTTCTCTTCAGCATATGGAAGGCATGCTCAATTGGATTTAAATTGGATGACTGGCTTGGTCGTTTAAATTTTGCATTGTTTAGAATTGAAACACTCCCGTCTTGTCGTAGCAGTATGTTTTGAAAAATTATTTTGTTGAAGTATGAAGTGCCATCCAATGAGTTTGCAGGCATTTACTGGAATGCGGGCAGATATTTCTATATACCTATAAATCCATTGTTTGTCTGCCATCAGCAGCTGCATCATCAATGAAGAGAAGTACCTGTGCCAGTACCTGTGGCAGCCATACATATAACATATACATTTTCCAAGCCATAACACCCCCACCACCATGTTTAATAGATGAGGTGGTGTTCTTTTTATCTTAGGTAGTCCCTTTTTGTCTCCACACTTTGCTCTTGCCATCACTCTGATACAGGTTCATCTTTGTCTCGTCTGTCCATGAGATGTTTTTCCAGAATTCTGCAGTCTCTTTTAGGTACTTTATCACAAACTGTAATCTGGCAATCCTGTTTTTGTGGCTAACTAGTGGACATCTTGCAGGTGTGGCCTCTGTATTTCTGTTCATGAAGTCTTCTGCAGATAGCGGTCTCTGACACATCCACATCTGCCTCCTGAGGCCATTCCTGATCTGACGGACTGACATTTGGGGCATTTTCTTTGAGAATTCTTCTGTCATCACCAATGGAGACCTTCATTGGCCTACCAGTCCCTTTGTGATTACTGAGCTCACCATAGTGTTCTTTTTTCTGAATGATATTCCAAATAACTGACAATCTGAAAACCTTAGGATTACCTAATCACCATAGTGTTCCTTTTTCTTAATGATATTCCAAATAACTGACAATCTGAACACCTTAGGATTACCTAAGTCTATAATGGTGTTATTCTTGTTTTTCAGCCTCATAATGGCTTCTTTGACTTTCATTGGCACAGTTGTCATCTCTTCATGGTGTAACTGAAATGTCCTAAAATACTCTTAAATTAAAGTCTGTAATGTGCACTTTAATCAGGTCTGAATTGTTTGATTTGTGATTTATATGTTAAAATGTGTTTTTGTCCCAAACATTATGGAGTGCACTGCGTAACAAATTCTTTGTACTGACTCAGCCAAAGTTTCACTCTTCTAACTGAAAAATCATTAACAATCTTTACTGATCATAAAATACATTTATTCTCTGGCCCTACCAGTTTGTTCTGACAACAAAAATGTACTGATCTGTTCTTTTTTATTTACTTTTTCTTTAATCATTGTATCCTGTGGTTAATGATTTGGTTGCAGTTTTTGTTTAGGTTCAGGCTTAAGTAAAATAATTTACGTTACATTACATAATACATATACTAAGAGGCAGTTAGTAGATAATGATTCTAAGTAGATACATCTTTTCAATGTTTTTTCTTGTAAGATTGCAAGAAACTAACTTGTTGCTTTATGCCAGTTGCTGCGTATTCTTTTCAGAACTATATGAACGAAAACCCATCAGTTTCTTGTTCAAATATCAACTGTACTGTTCTGTGAAAAAGCAATGGAGAAAGCACGAGGGGAAATAGAATTTCAACGAATACAAAAAGGAGGCAAGGAAAAATGTACTATTTGTTGGTTTAAACAGTGGTATAAACAAAAAAAGGAAGCTGATCGAGTTACATAGAGTGTCGGAGAAACTCGAAAGCTCAAGTTCACAAAGTCGCACAGTGCCCGAAATAAAAAAGAAATTGTCAGATATCAAAGTCGCTGTGAAAATGCGAGTCATAGCCCTCTGTCTGAGTGTCATATGAAAGCTTATTAGGGTACAGAGAAAAAAATAGGCACACAGTGGGGAAAAAAGCACGAAATGTCAACTTTAATCTCAAAAGTTCTACTTTATTCACAGTTTATTTTGTCATTAAAGTAGAGCATCATAAACGTCATCATAAAATCGTTTAATTTACTAGTTTCTCAAATCCCATCGTAACTAAAGTAGTACGTTAAATGCTTTGTTTTGTATTTGATCTTCTATGTGCTCTATGTGTGTAAATCACTATGTGCTTCTTAAACGGGCTTTCTCTTCCGCTGACAGGACACAGAATCCATTGCATTTATGATATCACATCTCTCTGAATAATTAAAATACTGAGATGTATACTTGATATCATTTTCATGATGATAGCAGTTAAAGCATGTTATTAATCATGGGAACATGGTGGCGCAGTGATTGTTCATGCCTCACGCAAGATGCTTGCTGCGCCATGCATGACCTTCGATGAAATACTTTTGTTGCAGCAGTACTGTCCCTTTCAAATGTACTAATCCCCACTTACTGTCCTTTCTTTTTTTTCTTCAAATACCCAATCACCACACAATCAGCTCTGTAATAGATGTTAAGCCATCTGTAAGCTTGGAACACCGATTCTTCAAAACGTTTAAGGAACATTGAAATATCTTCGTAGTACATGTTTAATTATTCTATCCATCTATCCTTCCAGTGTCGCGTCAGCCCCAGCAAGAATACAGTGTGAGGCAAGAACAATCCGTGAACAGAGCGCCAGCTCCTCGCTAGCACTGCAGCACCGTGTCCTCAAATGTTTAATTATTAACAATATAGATTATTTAAATGAAGTTAAAGTTTTATCTGTATAATATAATAAACATATTTTGCTGCATTTCATCTTAAAAATGATATTGTCATCATATGTAAATACGCACTTTATAAAGTGGCTCAGGTTGTGCAATATGATAACTGCATCGCAAGTTTACAGTGAGGTAATTGTACTTATAAGTACAAAGCGTTCTACAAAGAGCAGTTATAAATCTTGGGATGAAACTATTTCTGAACTGCGAGGAAAGGCTCTGAAGTGTTTGCCATATGAGAGCAGTTCAATAGACAGCATGGCTGAGGCAGTGTGTGCTAGATGCTGTATACCGATAATTCTCTTTCCAGTCAGGTGCTGTACAGCTGTTATTTCCCACTCAGATACAGTGATATAAATACTCTGATTGGTGCAGTGAGAGTAATATGGATAAAGATGATCAGCTGTGGCAACCCCTAATGGGAGCAGCTGAAAGAAGAAGATAAAGGTGCAGTGAGAGTAACAACGCTAAAGTAGCTATGGTATTTAGAATAGTTTTACCATTCTGTGGACCATTATATTGTTACAGGTTAATTACAATCAGATGCATTAAACTACTAAACAGTATGCGGTTAATTTCAGTGTATTTATAAAGCCGCGTCAGGGATGTGGATCTGAAAAAGAAAGGGAAACCACACTGGAACAGTAGCACTGCTTTGACGCTGGGTACCGCCATTTTGCAAAACCGAGTGGAGAACTTTTGTATGCCAGGGTTGGAGCTACAGTGAAAATGTGCGTGGCTTTACGGTAAGTTTAGGTTTTATACATTGTGATTTGAACATGCACCGTTTATACATGAGGTCCATAGTGTCTTGTTTATTCCAAAGACTGCACATAATGAATATTTTAAACCAAAATGCCTAGAAGTCAGAGAGTTTCCCTGTTATTTACTTGTTGACACTGAAGATGTAATCACTTGTTGCACTCTTTGGCCATTCCGAGAAAAAATCTTCATCTGTTAGCAGGCTATTTATATAATATCAATCTAGTTTTGCTGGCACTGAAGCATTGCTGTAAACTTATTAAGCATATCATTTCTCAGCAGTTCAGCTACCTGTATAATCTATTCCTTAGTCCAGTGCTCTTCATTTTAAGCACAGTTTGATTTTGCCATTCAGCTATGTTTATTAGCTTACAAAAAATAACTTGAGCTTCATAAAAGAAATTCCCTTATCCATAAAGATAAAAATACATTTGCTCTTTGTTGGGAAAAAATGTTATTTGTCAAATATGCTAATAAAGTGCATCAAGGCCAGCTGAAACTCGTCATCTTAGAATCCTTAGAAGAGTAGGAAATTGGCTAGCTGTAGTAAGTCAAATTCCTTGTATGTATTATGGCAAACTATTACAATCTGAAATCTGAGATTTAGGGTTTCAAAAAAGCTCCTTTTCATTTGCCTTGCTTATTTTTTTTTATTTTGCTCTTTCTGGTAATAGCAAACATAGCATCTTGGGCAATCCTGGTGCTTCATGGAGAGGTCTGCTGTTTTTGTCACTAGTTCTAACCATAAACACCTATTTCCAGCGATCTTTCTTTATTTTGTAGTCCCGGAAGAGACAATTCCAGAGGAGACATTGTTCATTTTTAGGTGAGTTCACCTCCACTCTAAGGATATGAAAGGAAACCATTTTAGTGACTATATATCTCTATCTGTTTTCCAACCATTTGTTCTCAGCAAGTTCCATGAAACGCTCACTAATTGCATGCTTCTTGACAGAATCAAAATAATTTATTGTGTAGGTTATTTATTTTTACAGTCTTTCAAGGCAGCAAATGTTCTTCCTAATATAAACTGCAGAGATTATTAAATCAATCAACCTACAATCAAAATCTGATATTTCTCTTTTTTGATGCTGAAAATGTACATGCAGTGTAGTAGAATGTCATAATCCTACTAGAAGACAACAAGGATTATTATGACAAATGATAAGTAGTCCATTAAATTTTTACTTGAGTTGGACTTGCTTGGTTTGATATATGGCATTGCTTAAACATTACAGTATGGTAAAGCAGGGTAATTGCTACAGTTTTCTCAGCAGTTAACACTCAGAAACAGAATTAACTTAAGGCTTGACTACAAACTGTCTTTAACATGTGGGATTCATTAAAGAATAGCTCCATGGACCCCAGTATTCAGTTCTTAATATGACATTATCATTAACAGAATCCTATTCTCAAAATCAGAATTATGTTTGAGGCAAGTCCTAAATGAGAGTGTGGAGTACGATATGCTGGTCTTAATGTATGTCAACTTACTAGACTCACCTATAGAAACTGCACAGTTTTACATCTGTAATAATTTTATGGAAATAATAATACATATTTAAAATTACCATTGTGGTAATTAAACAGACATGCTTTGTGATATACTCGGTCATTTTCTTGTCTGTGCATGTGTTCTGCTGTATCAGGTAAGGCTGTCTAACTCTAAGCTTCTAGCTCTTCACATGTCTGCATGTTCAGCATTATTACTCCTACTGTTTGGTACTTTGTCTTTAGGCCTGTTTCTGAGACTTGTTCGGTCACAGCTTTCAAATTTACACTCAAGACTATCGTGTCTATATTACGTTTAAAAATTACTTTGCCAAATAAAGAGTTTTAATCTACAGTATATTTATGGTTCTGTTCTAGTCTGTTTCTACATTTGTTGATGTACTGTAGCTGTATTTACAGCACTTTTCTATTGCCACAGTATTTTCCATTTAGTTTAACACTTGCATAGGCTGCTTTACTTCAGAAATACCAGTGTGCTTTCCATGTGTGAGTTTTTGTAGGACATGAGTGTTATACCCTAAAGTCATACTGCATAAATATGAAGTTGTCCTGTAACAGCATTTGTGGGTGTATTAGATTTTGTATTCCATCAATCCCACATATAACAAGAACATTTACATGATGAGTGATAGCATCAGCAACCCATGTGTAAGCATGAATTTTGGCAACTTGGGAGCATTCTGTAGGATTGAGTGTCACTCTGCTTTCTTCTTTGGCTTGTCTAAATTTCACTGCAGCTCTTATATCTGAGTTACAATCTTTGACTTCCCGCTGAATAGTAAAGTCATTCCTTAGCTACTGTAAAAGTACTTTGGCAGTTAAAGGATAAGTTTCTATATGGAACTCGTAGCTCTCCCATACAATATCTGGGTCTCTCCATTTCATAAGGCAATTCTAGTCACAATTGTATGACACTCTTACTGCCATATTAAGATGCCTAGTTTAGGACTGATTTATAACCTCATTTAACCAGGAGAGAAACCATAACTCAACTTTTTTAATCCTGATGAAGAAATATATGCATCAGTTATCATCTAAAAAACTGGGTTTATACATAACCAGGAGATCCGTGTCAAAATGAAGTCTGAATTTAGTTTCTGCACTGTTTATAGCAGATATTCTATTGCCTAAAGTGTTGCCTCCATCAAGGGCTTGAGAACCTCCTCTAATTCAAAAGGCATCATTGTTCTGGACATCAACAGTAGAAGACAAACCTGTGTTGGATTTTGGTGTAGATGCACAATGGAGTCCACGCTCACTAACAGAAAGCAATGTGCCAGAGCAAGAGACAAACAGTACATAAAATAATGTATTCATCTTGCTGAAGAGAAATATTTACATAGGATTACTGTATGAGACCTCAAAGGACTGTAACTGTAGTATAGATTAATATTGCAAGTTGTAATGAGGGCTAAGACCTGGATATTGGAACGCAAAGTGCTCTCCTTTCGTGAGAGTCAGTGAAATCTCTGTATGACCCCAAAAATCCACTGGACAAAGCAACATCTTCATCACTTCATACAAAAGAAACCAGACAGGAACTAAGTACAAAGTATTATTGCTGTTTCGTACTTAAGTTTCCAGGCTAATAAGGCCTGTAACCATGTAGCTAGAGTAAAGCCAGCAAAAGTACTAACAGATATTTCTGGATGTTAGTGAAAGAGGCAATCTGTGTCATGTAAATCACTTTTATAAGGTTTTATCTTTAGATTTCATAGGAAAGCTGAACTTGAGAGCATATAAGCTGACTTCATTAATTTACAGCAGTTGGCTACAGCTCTGCAGTGCATTTTAATATGGTTTTTGGAGAGTTGACTACATGTTACATCATGGTTGCACATGCAAATAAGAATTTCAGTACATTCTGCACATGTGACAATGCTACTATTACTACTACTAGACTGTCAGTTACATCACAGACAAACACATCAAGAGACTCAAGCTGAATTTGGCTATAAGAAACTTGCACACTGACAAATATTTACCCATGTAACCTACTGATAGACTGAGGCTCTTAAGTACAGTGGAACCTCAGTTTGCGAGCATAATTCATTCCGTGCTTGTAATCCAAAGCACTTGTATATCAAAGCAAATTTCCCCATAAGAAAAAATTTTATTTACTTATGCAGATGATGGAAAAACACTTCTTTTGGTAGGACAAACCTAATACTGACAAGAACCTTATGCTTTATCTATTTGAAAGAGTATGATCATTTTAAAGTATCATATCATTTTTGTCGTTTTCATCTGTTAAACGCTAGCCTGAACTTCATTCACAATTCTTTAATTGCTTGACACTTTGCTTTCATTTCATATTTTGCCTCTTAGTGGTAAATGCCGTTGTTGGTACATGATACATGGTACATGTAACAGGGATAATTTGGCCTGGATTTGAACCAGATTCAGCCTTTCCAGTAATCACAAATGGTGTCCCGATTATCTTCCCAGATTATACATTAATTTGAGGCATATAGTGATTTATCTTTACCTCTGTTTGTCTGATTTACTCACAAGCTAATTGGAGCCATCCTGATTTTAAATTTATATATACTGTATATATATATATATATATATATATATATATATACAGTACAGACCAAAAGTTTGGACACGCCTCCTCATTCAATGTGTTTTCTTTATTTTCATGACCATTTACATTGGTAGATTCTCACTGAAGGCATCAAAACTATGAATGAACACATGTGGAGTTATGTACTTAACAAAAAAAGGTGAAATAACTAAAAACATGTTTTATATTCTAGTTTCTTCAAAATAGCCACCCTTTGCTCTTGACATTTTTTTTTTTAACAACACAGACCCTGACTTATGAACACTCATGACTCAATAAAATTTTTTACCTCCCATTAATCCTATTATGTTGCTTTATATTGTTTTCAACTAGTTGATTCAGTCTTATTTCTCATTCTTATTTCAGTGTTGAGTTGATGTAGATTTTGGATAGATATTATTTTTTCCGTTTCTTCTTTTATTTTGCAAGCTTAGTGGACTGCTGTTGGGAACGCTTTTAGAAACATTATAATTCTGTAACTAATTCTCACATTATTATTAATGTACTACTATTATTAAGGAAGAAAAATTCTTTGAATTACACTGAACTAGTCAGCATACACTTTACAACCTCGGCATTTCTTGAACTATATATTTAATGTAATGCATATTATGAATGTTATATAGTACTGTAATAATTATTGTTATTATTCTTCAGTAGTATTAACTTGAATTATTTGTGAAATTAAGTGAAAACTATAGAAACATCCTGTTATACAACAGATGAACTCAAGAAAAGTTTTGAATTACAGTGATTTTTATTTCTGAATTGTAAAAAAAACCTTAATTATATATATTATTATTAGTAGTATTATTGACTTTTTAAAATTGGTATTCTTTTTGTAAAATGAAAGAAACAAGTAGTTAACCTATTTATGTCATCCATCCATTCAATCATCCATCTTCTTATGTTGCATATCATTTGTTCATTGTATCATTATGTTCTCTTAAAGTGTTAAGTCAAATTTACACTAATTTACTTAATATATGTAGTAAACTGCTAGTTGTCTTTGGCATCATTTAAAAAGAAATGTGAAATTCAGTTAAAGATACTTTATATATAAACGTACAGTCTGCCAAAAATACATACATCCATGTTAATAGATAAATATGAATGTACAGACTTTGACAGCAAGTTGAATTTGACTGTTGTGCACCATATTTGTTTTATAGTCATATATTTGTTCATGAGAAATTCAATGACATCCCACATTTTGTAAGTCTGATAAAGTGTGATGTCCTTAATCAACATAATCTCCTAGTACATGTTCCAATAATTGAAGACAGGCAAGAGGACAAAAATGGCAAAATTTGTTATTTTGTGAGGAATTCACTCATTTGCTCAAATTTTCAGCATAGGCACAATTTAAAAAATCTAGTCTCTTCCAGACATTAGTGATTAAAATTGCTCATGGCATTGGCGATAAGGGTGAATGTTCTACAGTGTATTAGTTAAGCAAAATTTTTTTGCTGCTTGGCTTCCTGGGTAGGCTTGAGGCTGGTATAGCATTAATTTCTGACCTCAGATTCAGTGAGCATACCTTCTGCTACAAGATGAATCATAGCTGGCAATTGCATTCACTACTGCATCGCTTGATCTGAAAAGTGTATTTGCCATGTCTGATATTATATGTCTGAAAGTCACTGAATTTGAAAAACAATTAACACTGTTTTAAGTTTGCAAGTAATCACTGTAACATCACAGAGTGAAATTAGCATTGCTTGTGAATTTTTCAGCCAGTTATATGGAGTGAGGTTTCAGATTACCCCATCTCTGGGATAGCTTTCATAGTTGTAGCTCAAGACAGTAGGATTGTAAAGCTTTGCTTATGAACAAAGCATAAGAGCACTGATGGTAGGATGAAGACAGCTCAGATGACAATTAAGTAACACAGTTCTGAAAAATTTAACTCATAAAAATTGTAAAAAAGCATAATTAGAGCATTTCCATCATGTCACATGTAAGTACAAAATTGAAAAGAAATGTAACAAATTATAGAAATAATCATTTATAATCAAACATTATATTTGATTTTGATTATATACAATAATTCAAAATGTATTAATGTATCAATTTAACATGAAAATATTTATTCTTTTTTTTTAAACATATATATGAATTGAACTACAATACATATTCATTGACTTACATATAATTTCTCTTGTTTTTGTCACACTTTTGTTTGTATTGTCTTCAAGGCTGATGTATAGGTTCACTATTTGGATATTGATGGTCTCAGTTTTTCTTCCATGCCACTCTGTTCTGTCAGTGGTTGGCTTGTACATAATTGCTGGTTGTGATCCCAAAAATGGATAGATAAGTGCACTGCCAGTGATATATGTCATATTATATCAGCCCAAAGTGCTGTTAATGTTGAATCAGAATTGAAATCTTCCAGTTGATATGGAAGCATTTATGAAGATTATCAGTAATACACATTAGAATTCTGTTCTCCAGTATGTAATTGTATGAATTGTGTCTCATTTAAGTTGAAAATTGCATAGAAATTTAATTAAAATTGAACAAATGACACAATTTATCAATCAATCCATCCATCCATTATTCAACCCGCTATACCCTAACTACAGGGTCATGGGGGTCTGCTGGAGCCAATCCCATCCAACACCAGGTGCAAGGCAGTAAACAAACCCCAGGCAGGATGCCAACCCACCACAGGGCGCACACACACAATAACCCACACACTAGGAACAATTTAGAATTGCCAGTGCACCTAACCTGCATGTCTTTGGACTGTGGGAGGAAACCCCTCGCAGAAGAGCATGCAAACTCCATGCAGGGAGGACACGGGAAGTGAACCCCGGTCTCCTAACTGCGAGGCAGCAGCACTACCAATGCGCCACTGTACCGCCCTGTTCTAAATCAATTTAACATGAAAATATTCAATATTAATCTAATATTTTAAACATATACTGTATGTAAAGAAAACAATACACATTCACTGACTTAATATAACATCTCTAGTTTTTGTCACTTCTTAGTTTTTTTAATCCAGAACTTCAGTCGTTGGCCCGTCGTTTGTACAGTTTATCTGGTGAATCCCAGTGAATTATCCAGCTGCTGTTCAGCATCATACTGATATCCCAATGTCCCTGATACCTTCTTTCCATATCTTTGATATCTCTTCTTCTTCATCTTTTTCATCTTTTCCCACTTTTAGGTGTGGATAATGAGCTTGATTAACCTTGTCCATTTAGCTCAGTCCTGCTCCTTCTCCCCAGTCAAACACTTTTCCTTCAAATCTTCTTTTACTCAGTCCATCCACCACCATTTTGCCACCTCCCCTCCTTGCTTTCTCTTTCAGCTTGCTCTTTACTCACTATATTTTGGATTTTTATTACCTAGAAACTTAGAAATTACTTTTTGGAATGATAACCCTCACTCCTGGACATTTGTCGTACCATCACATTATGCATCAGAAATACTTTTTTTTTTTAAATTGGGTCAGACAAAAATGCCCTCTTTAAATTAAGCATTCGACAAACCCACACAATTGTAGGTTTTTTTCTTGCTGACCATTCCTTCTCATCCTAATGTAAATTCTTGGCTCTTCTGTGCTACTCACAGAGAAATTGTGTGAAATTTGTATGTACTTACTGCTGACCCTGTAAGTTACACTAAAGCTATAGCTATATTCTGAACTTATTATCAAACAAAATAACTGTTTGGATTTAAATGTAGATTTTTAAAATTAGAAAATATTAGGTTCAAACAAATTGCCATTAAAATAAAATGCTGATATTTAATTATTAAGAAATAAACTATAATTGACAGATAAAATTGTGTTTTGTGAAAAATCCTACATAATGGAGAAAAATGGTCTAATTTTTTAATTCAATGCACAAAAATATATGGAATAATCAAAACATTTTTTTCAATGTTTACCTGTGAACTGTGTCATTTAACTCACTAATGATGGAAATAAAAAATTTTAGTGTATTGGTGTTTTTACAGGAAATTACCTCTCAGTTTTCAGCTTTTTGCATTTTAAGACATTTTGAATAGATACTGTAAAAAAAGATTGATAGATAGATAAATATATAAATAGAATAGTATTTGTCCCCAGGGGAAAATTTGGCTTTTTACTGAAGCTCTCTGAATAAATAGATAATAAAAGAAAAACAGAAAAATAGTGAGAAATCTAGAGCTTCTATAAAAATGCTGCTGCTTGCACAGTGCTAGGAAATAAGAAGATCAATTTTAAAAGAAACATTTTCTGTATTTTACAGTTTTTTCATGCTCACTTTAAAATTAGACACCATGAAAAAGGAAGCCTAAAATCCTGTTAAATAAAAGAAATTATATTTTAATTTAGTAGCCTGTCATATGTTCAGTTAAAATAAAGGGATTTCATAATTAAATTTGATCAGGATTATGTAATGTAAGGCAAATGCGCATATACAGTCATTTTATGTTTATCTAATTAAAATTGTGTTAACTAGCCTGGTTATAAGCAAGCTATATCTTTTAATGTGACCATTACTTAAATGTTAAGTCTACATGAAGTTCATATATTCTTTGTGATGAAGGAATAGCACAGTCATCGCACTGCCTCCTACTAGCTCCAGAAACCTGGGTTCTAAATCAAATCTCAGCATGGTCCCTGTCTGTTTATAGTTGGCACTTTGTTTCCCTTTGTGACGTTTAATTGTAGTACTAGGGTGCTGTACCGTGTTAGCCATTGTGAATGTAGAGAGAAGCCAAGCAAAATGACACCTTTTATTGGCTAACTAAAAAGATTGCAATATGCAAGCTTTCTTACATCTTGCCTGAACAAGGGGCCCGAGTTGCCTCGAAAGCTTGCCTATTGTAATATTTTTAGTTGACGTTTAATTGGATATTCTAATGTTTTCTCTTATCCCAAAGTTATGTTAAGTTAATTAGCAACTCTGAATTGAACCTATAGAAGTAAGTGGGGGGGCATTTAATTGAGTATGACTTGTTATGTCTTCTCCAAGGCTGGTTCCTGCCTTGTGCTTGATGCTAGCTTTGTAAATTCTTGTATTGGGCAGTGCTGATTCAAAAGATGAATGGATGACTGTATAAGGAGGAAGTACAATTCTGCAGTGCACTAAGATTTTAAATTCATTAAATATAAGAAGCTGAAACTTTCAGTTTGTGTACACAAAAGAATTTTGAAAATTGTTAAAGACTGCATTCATCTCCATACCTTTTCAGTTAAAACGAGTGCCTGATGCACAAATAAGAATGAACATGTTGCCTCCTAGAAATATATTTGACTTTAAATTTGTCTGAGTGTTTCAGCATTGATGTGTTGTCCATTTTGCTAACTTCACCACACAATACCATAAACAGCTTTCATCTTGTCATGTTTTCTCCTCTTTGGATGATTGACATTAGACACCAAAGATGAGGTGAAATCCTTGTATAGTGTGTGCTTTACATCTAGACTGGAATCCACTGATCTATTTTCAGATTGCATCTGCTCCTGAGTGACAGTGTCATGTTTGCTTTAAGAAAAATCACCACAAGGAAGCATAGAGTAACAGTGTTTACTGTAATTTGTGTAACAATCATCTTCTCTAATTTTGCTCTTTGCATATTACCACGTATTTTGGTAGACAGCAGTACTTTGGGGACCTTCAAAAAACATGACTTGATGTTATTTTGGAGAAATTAGATAAATAGGACTGACAAGCTTTGCTTGGCTGAGTGGCTTGTTCTTGTCAAACATATTGTAATGTTCAAATTAGGAAATGGGTTGTTGAAATCAAAATCTAGAAAAACTGCCCCTGTCAATTGTAAAATTTTATTTACAATTTAAGATGAATAAGTTATTTACAGTAATGTACTTGTAAAACATGTAATGTATAGTTTGTGTCTAGGCTCCTATAACAGGTACATGTCATTATGATTCTAAATTGGACAAAGCAGGATGGAAAAATGGATTGATGTTTCTTTTCATTGTGCATTAGGGTGTATTCAAGTAATTAACCAGATTTTATATATTTTTGTTGTTAAACCGGCATTATACTAGATGACTTTATTGTCAATGAGCGTGTCACATTTATTGGCTGCTGCTGCTCAATCTCACTGCTTTGGGGACATCCGATTACATGATTAGGAATTTCAGGGGTTAACAAATAACTTGACTTCCTCACAACTTTTCAGGATAGTTTTAAACTTCCAAAGTATTGCAAGTCCACTGCATTTTAACAGCCAGTTAACATTCTGCCTGACAGTGCTGGGTTTATGAATGTTTTGCAGGTTTGGTTTAAGTTCAGCTGTAGTCTTAGCCTGTCTTTTCTGTATTGCACTCTGTTGTGGTATGGCAGACACAAAATATCTGCCTTTCTACAGCTTCGGCGGCACAGAACATACTCTTTTTTTCTTGCAGTTGCATTGTATTTATTGTACTTCCAGCTGAATGCTCATTGATTGTTAACTGCCAAACACACAGGAGCACACATCTACATCTTAACATAAACTTAAACCAATGAACATGTCTCTGGGGATGTCACATTACATGCAGTGAGACTGTCCACAACACAATAAGGTTATGGTTTATACTTTAGGTACTGCAAAAATGCATCTATTACTCATTTACTATTATGTATTAGACCTTAACATACATTTCTTTGGCTCTTCATTACACTTACAAAAGCATCAGTAAAGTGTTATTCATTTCATGTGACTGACTAACAAAACTTTGCTTTGGAGTAGTCTGAGGTGGCTTAACTAAGATACATTTATCTTTATATTACATGTTTATCTATTAACGAGTAATTTTTCTATGATGTTAATATGCCACACTGCACACAGATGAATAACATATTTGCTGATGTTTTATAAGTGTTGTCAGATTACGAAAATGAAGGCTATGACTGAATTCTGTTGGAAAAGTCAGGTAGTCTGATGTTGGCCTTACACAGCATTAGTGCAGCAAACTGTTGTATAATATGTGGGTCTTCTGCAATTATGTAAGAGTCTTCATGCAATAAGGAATAATGTAGATCACATTCACTGCCCAGTGTGGTATGATGGTGCAGTTGTAGTAAGGAGACCAGGGTTTGTGTGCCAGGTTCTCCCTCCGTGGAGTTTGCATTTTCTTCTCGTATCTGTGTGGGTTTCCTTTGGGTGCTATGGTGTCCTCCCACTGTCCAAAGACACACTCTTTAGGTGAATTGGCAATGCTAATTTGACCCTTGAGTGTGTTTGATGTGTGGGTGTGTGCGTTCACCCTGCAATGGGCTGGTGTCCTATCTAGGGTTTGTTCCTGCCTTGCACCCTATGCTAATGGCTCCAGCCGTTGCTGTTTGACACTGGTCTGGATTAAGAAGGTTAGAAAATGACATGACATTTACTGGCATTTAAACATTCACTAACTGTCAATGCTGCTTTCTTTAATAGTGTACTATAGTTTCCTGTATAGAATCGTGTTCTATGCACTCCGTAACACTTTTTGCACAAGCTGAATGATTTTTATTGGGTATTAGTAAATGCTGAAGTGTAGTTACACCTTAAATATTGATCTAGATAACAATAGTCCTGAAATGCAATTAGCACTCAGACTTACTGTTGTCCTTTAAATTGAATTTCTAAAACTACCTACTCCCCTTCCACTGATACACTGCAGATTACCTTGTTACTCCTAGTGTGTTATTTGTGGCTATGACTCAAAGTTGTGAGAACAATATTTTTGTATAGTTTGTATTAGTTTATTGTTAAAAAGGCAGGAATAGTTTTAAGGCTTTTTTCAAAATACGAGATCCTCTTCAGCACACAAGCACACTGCACACAAGAAGTTTCACTGCAGTCGTCTTGCTGTAGCTTGCTTCTTCAGTTTAAAAGAACACAAAGCCTTCCTCATCAAACAGGTCCCATGGCTGGAAAGCATTGCCTGGGTAAGATGCAGTCTGAAGAAATGAGAGGAGAAAGTGCAAAAGTGTAAGTGAAAGCTTGGCTTTAAATGTTCTAAACATCATGTGACAAGCACGTTATGCGGTAATCCCACACAGGGCATTTTAGAAGTGTGTTTGATTCTCATTGAAATACTGTTTAGTAGACCTTCTGCATGCAGTTACTGGTGGTGAACAGCAGAAATGCACAACTTCGCTGTCTCGGCCAAACAATGTGTTCACATATAATGACTACAGTATGTAAACTAGGTGTTTTATGTCATTTCAAACTTTTAATAAAATACACTAATGAGACTTTTACAGTTTTTTATTTCCCTCATGTAATGTGTATATAGAACATTTGATTTTATTTTCCTCTGTGTGAAAGCAAAGGGAAAATTATTGAATTGTATATGAAGAAAAAGATTTCGTCTATCTGAGGGTTGGAAAGTCAGATGGATTCAAATTGTTAAACTATGGTAGAAATGAGTTAAAAAACAAACACAATTACAGACAATCTATCCCATTTTTATACTTATGTATTGTGTATGCTGACACTGTAAGGGGAGAGGCTGAAGGCATGATGAGGGTGACATTACTGTTTCAACAGCGTACTTAGTTTTAAATGATGCCTGCTTTGAAATTTAGAAGTTCTTGACAGTACAGACTAAAGGTCATACTCTATATCAGCAATATCAATCCTTTTCTTTTTTATGGCTCTGAATGCTGGCATGTTATTAGGGGAGATTTGAATAACATCAACACATTCCACAATGGATGTCTGAGGAAGATCTGTCATATCTTCTGGCCTGAAAAGATCTCACCTTTACAAGAAAACTAAGAGCCAGAGTGTGATGTTGGAGATCAAACGCAGATGCTTAAGATGGCCTTAGAATGGAGCAAAACTGTATACCTAAAATTGCTCTGAGATGGACACCTCCTGGGAAGCGCAAACAAGGCCAGCCTAAAACAACCTGGCGGCAAACTGTTAAATGAACTAACATGAAATAACATGTTAAATGAACTGTAGGAGATGGTCCTAACATGGGGTGAAGCAAAACATGTACTGTAGCTCAAGACTGGACCAGATGGAGGCAAATCGTCAGCTCCTTTTGTGCGTTAATCTAATGTAAACTTTCAAATCAGAGTACTAGAATATGTTTATTTTGTGCAAGAAGGTCTCACATTTGGAAACCATTGAACCTGTTACTGCAATTTATTTCTTTGAATTACTTTCTAGTATGCTTAACAAAAAATTTGGATAGTATGCACTGTGAAAGGTGATGTACAAAGTGCAGTCTTGCATAATCTTTTTCTAGTCAGCATATCTGAAATTTGGAAATGGACAACTTAATTACAAGGAAATAAGATTTGTAATTACTTTAGAAACCTGAAACATAGTGCTGGTGTTTTGGCCTTTGAATGGAATTTAGAAAAAGTAAATAAAGAACATTTTAAAATATTATTAAATGTATATGCAAATGATTAACATTTAAACATAAAAAAACAAAAAGAAAAAAAAATCTGTTATTGAAAAAACTTTAAAGAAGAAAATAGCATGGAAAACATAGTGCTTTCACTATTGCATATATTTACTTACTGAGTGGTCTTTCAAGTCTTCAAATATCCTCCATACCAATTTTAGTTGGTAAACAAAATTACTATTTCAAAAACATTGCCTTACACAAGTGCTTACTATTTCATAAATTACTTCAATGGCATACATTTTTTCCTGCTCAGGTGCTTTCCTCCATAATTTTTGAAACTCGATTGGTCAAGCCAACATTACCTCTTTTTAGTTTATGACATTGTTTTCCTGTACTTTGTGTTGTATAATACATGGCAGCCTGTATGATTGAAATTTCCCTTTTTTGCTCTAAAAAAATCCAGTGGCGTGGTTTCATAGGGAAAATAAACCATACACTTTAACCCAACTTAGTTATGAGTTCCTGTTGCATACTTTTACCTTTTTTAACCAAATTACTGTAGAATTTTTTACCAGGTACAAATCACTTGAGGTCATTCTTAAATTTGCATCCTATTAAAACAAAACATTCTCAGTCCAGACTGCCCCTCATAAAAAGCCAAGTGCAGATTCCAAAAAAATACAAGCTGAACTCCATGGCCTTCTATGATCACTAATTTAAATCCTATTGAACACCTATGGAAAGAACTGTAACATGCAGTCTGGAGAAGGCGCCTTTCAAACCTGACACGGCTGGAGCAGTTTGCTCGGTTTGAGTGGCCAGACTACCTGTTGACATGTGCAGAAATTTTGGTGAAAGAGTACTGACAAATATGTCCATTTTATAAAGTAGAAAATAATGTGAATAGTTTGTACAAAGTGCTATTTTGTTAAAAATCTTGCCTAAAGTAATAAAAAAGTAATATACTGAGATAAGGAGGCATAAAGGTTGTACATCAGGGCAAACAATAGACAAAACAATAAATAATAATAAATAAGCTCAAAAATCTCAAGGATACAGAGAAAAGTGAAATAGTACTAACATAATATGCTATTTTATCAAAGATCCCAAACACATTTTCAGAGGTCACTGAATTAAACAGGAGCTTTGGAAGGGGAAACAATAAATAGCAGCCAACAAAAAGGACATGAGGCAGGAAATATTGTAGCAAACTGCATGAAATATGTGAAGTCATACATAAAGTGAATGAAATCAGACAGAAATGAAGTACACTTCTCAGAAAGGCAGATTGACACTGTAAATGTCCTAGTTTTAGTGGGCCTGTATGAAATGGAGTCTGTCATGTAGTTCTGTTGTATAAACGGTGTGATCCTGATTAGGCCCAAAATGGTAGGCATGGCATCCTTTGACCCTATGAGGACTGGCTGCGTAGAAAATGGAAGTTTAGGTGATTTTGAGACTACAGTGAAAATATAAATTCAGGAGATGTTTTTAAAGGTTGAAATATTCAAACAATAATAAATTATTTATGAGCGACTTAGCTGTAAACTTGTGTGCATGTGCACTAATATAAAGGTCAGGCTCACTTAGCTTCCAAAAGACTCTTTGAGGTGATAATGTTAACAGTAATAATTTATCTGTTCTTCAAAATATGCCTTTTATGAAATATCACACCTGTCTGCAAGAAAAGATTTGTCCTGTTTTATCAGAGTTATCGTTCTATTTTTAGTCATTGCCACAGTGCTCATGGGTTAGCTGTATGAAGCTGCGTATTCGTTAATGAAAAATTGTTGTTGGCCTTTTTAGATTTAAAGTTGTTTTCTGAAATATATTTGTAGAGGCATTTATCAGTGGAAAAGAGTTTCAAATGGATTAGCTACTTATTCTCTGGATTTCTTCTCACATGGACTTTAGCTTGCTATCCCCAATTAGAATATCAATATTTCTTCATCTTATCTTATTTTGCCATATTTGTCGCACATGCATGAAATCTTTCAATTTTTATGTGTTTTTTTCTGAATCTCTCTTTCTAGGTTCAAGCTTATGATGCTGCTGCATTATTTGCTGCATATCCATGTCTCTACTTTTATTTTAGGGTTTGGATTAAAGTTGGCAGTTGTTACAGTCTCATACTTGAGCATCAGTAATTATTTGAGCTTTAGTATTATGTTGTAACAGTGCCTGCATTTTGAGTTTGTTTGACTTTTCCATAAAAAAAACTGTTACCACATCTAATATTTTTTTGTTTTGTTTATGAGAATTATTATTTTGCTCCTTTTTTGTACTTTGGTAGGTATTACAATTTTTTATTATTATGTTTGATCATGGTCATGCTGAAAAGTACCCCTTATGAATATTATAATGCAGTGTTTTGACTGTTTTTTTTGTGCTATTTTTAATAATTCTTGTATATTAGATTTTGCTGTTTGGGCTTATTAAAAAATGTAACATCTTGTTTTGGCTCTTTTTTGGGGGCACCTGTTTGCTTTGATCATGGGCTGATTGCCATCAAGTGACCCACAATTGTGGTGTGTGACATCATCAGGGGCTTCTGCAATGATGAAGTTTCTCAGAACTTCAGTTAGTACAAGCTGGCAAAAGAACTTCAAACGTTACTTGCAGGTTTACTTGTTTCTTTGTCTTTTGACTTTGTCTTTTGCTTCTCCCTAAAAAATAATGTTTTGTAAAACTTAACTTTTTGGTTTTGGCCCAATTCTTTGTTTTTGACTAAGTATTGTTTTGCCCTTCAGTAACTATAACTTCTGATATTGAATACTTCTCACATAAGTTCTTTGGGGCTTTCCTTTTTATCAGAGTATATCAAAGATATCTTGATGCCCCACTTCCAAGCATAATGTGGTGGAAGTAGGATTGCATTTCTAAGAACAGCAGGGCCACCGGCCACCAAAGTGGTGCTGCCCACAAGAAGCAAACTGGTAGCAGGAATAACAAACATAACATTTAAAAATTATAGTAAGCAGAAAATGGCATGCTGAGTACAAAAAGGAATGAAACTAATAATTGTCAAAAGCAAGAATCATTACACCAAATGACTTAAAGCCAGTAACAGTGATACTTAAAATAATTGGCTGCTTTTCAAATGACAACCTTTAGTAATTTCCGGCAGTAGTCATATGCCATATGCAGTCACCTTTCCTCTTTCACCAAAAGTTTTTTAAAATTGCATTTTCTTTTATGAATCTATCTGCAGACACTGCTAAAAAATGGCTGATTTACAAATTTTAGGAGAGAATAAGTGTTTTGTCAGTATTGGCATCTGTCAATTTAAGGCTGATTGAACTCTGTTAAAAAGGAAGCTTATGTGAAGGGAAGGTGGAGACCAAAGCACCTTGCTTATAGGGTCTGTTCACATTGCCTTGTGAATGTTATGCAAATGTATGACTGAAGAAACGGATGAAATAATTTCTGTTATTTTCGATGAAGTACATTTTATTAAATAATTAAGGGCATTCTTGTTCAAAATGTATTTTTGTTTCAAAGAACAAAGTGATTGTTTTTTTTTATACTGATGGTTATCATGTAGTTATTAGTGAATGATTTCCTTCCAAATCAATCAATGTTATGTGAAAACAATTGACAATTGTTATGAAACTTGGCAAATGAACATGGGAGCACCAATAGCTTATTTCCGAGTCACGTTGGATCATCTCTCACAAAGCCTGAAACAGGAGTTGCTCAGACTCACACTGTCTTTGAAGCAAAGACACAAATGCCAGACGAATGATATGTTTTTGACATGAGAACAGTTGCTGTCAGAGGACGTTTTCTTCACTTGCTGAAAGTAACTGCTTTTTTAGAAATCATTTTAGAAACATCACAGACATATTATGCATTGTGACATGATGCAAATGTTAATTATGGACATAACAATTCCCTCTAGGCTTTACCCATCACTTACCTGTAATATTCAGCATCACAAAGTGAATTGCCTCCTGCCAGGGTTACAGACCATATAGGTGATTTTATTCTTGTTGTTCGGTTTAAGAGGCAATGTCTAAGAGTTTTAAAAAAATGATTGGTCATTCTAGAGTACACCTGTTTTTTCATATTTAAGATTTGTACTGTAATGCCTACTGTCCATTGTGGCAGAGATGCAGAAACAGTCAACTGAAGTATTGGTATGACATTTCAGAAATGAATGGAAAGATTCACACTCCCCAGATTGGGTTGTAGGCCTTTTATCTATTTCCTGAACCAGCTTCATTACAGTTCTGGGTCGTGAGGAATGGGAGACTATCCTGACAGCATCAGATGCCAGCATTTTAAAAGAGATATGACCACAGTTTGGGCTGAGCAAAAAAGAATTCTTGTTATTCAAGGTATTCAATGAAATTTAATGCTCTAAAAAGAAAGGCTATGGAATGCAAATTATATTTGCTGAATAATTGAAACACATTGCTAATAGAAAAAAGCACTTAGCAGAAAAGAGTTGTGCTCAAATTACAGAGTGCACAACCACTGAGCAGTAGGCTGTGTAAAATATAAGAAAGCATGTGGAATGAAACTGGCTTTATTACCATCTGGGATGAAATATTGTATATGTTTAAAGGTTAATACGGTAATTGCATTGTTGTTGGTAATATCTTCTTTAGACATCATCGGTGTGTCTATGAAAAGTTTGTAATTCAACGTAATTCCCTTTTTAAGCCCTATTAGAATGTGTTTTCATTTTTTCTAAGACAGCTCCATTGTAAGAAATTCATTTTGCATGAATAGTAGAGAATCACAGAGCCATGACCAATGAGCTGACAAGAGCCTCTAAGGGTGATTTGAATCACATTGGGGAAGGAAGCTGTTTGGATATATTTTGCAATACATAATCTCATTCATTGTAAAAATGTTTCCAGTAAGAATAAATTAAGTGATTGTTACCATTGCATGAACTTTGCAGAACAAAACTGTTTAGCAATGCAAAGTACATTTTAAGCATTTACTATTCAATGAATCGTAGACAATTTGCATTCAAAGATTTTTTGTTATTTTTTTAAATGTAAATACTTTTACAGTCTATCTGAGTGGCATAGTTCTGCAGCAATTTTCCTTCCACCATGGAGTATCTTCAGAGATGCGCATCCACCCTGGATCTATGACTCAAACATGTGCAAGTTAACTTGGTTGATGACTAACGAATTGGTCTTTAAGAATAGATCTTAGTGTATGCAATTCACTTTTGCAGTGTAGTCTTATTTTCTCCACAGTTGTTTCTTGACAAGTTCTGGAGGCTTGTGAGCCTATATTTAACAAGTAAATAGATGGACAACTAGAAACTGCTTATTACCTGTAGTGCCATTTGAAATTCACAGTAAGCTTAAGGATACTGGCAAGCAATATACAGTATAAGAAGTAAATCAGAATTGTGCCTTGCTAACCTTGTTACCTTTTAAGTGCAAGTTAATTATATAATAAGGCTGATGTACATAAATTGTTATTTGAAGTGAAGCATTATTTCTGTATAAGTCCTTCAAGTGTATAAACTGCTGTACTTTTTATTAAGTGTACTGCAGACCAATACCGAAGGCATTTATTAGTAATTGCATTGTTGTTGGTTTTGGAAACCCAACAGTACTGAGTGAATAGTGTGACCAGATGGGGGCAGTCCAGGTGCCCAAACTCAACACAAGCAGACGCCAAGCAAAAGTTTGGCAACACGGCACACATTTTTATTCAGATGGGGAAGCGCTTTCCCTTGCTCCCCACAGCAGCACAGTACAAAGCACCAAGCACAAGTAACATAGTATTTGGTCTTCATTTCGTCTTCTTCTGTCTCATTCTGTCTGTTCTTCACCTCCACTCCTCTTCCTACTCCAGCAAGCCTTGTCCACCTTCCTCCCGACTCTGGCTTCTGTAGTAGTCGCAGCTGGCTCCTTTTATAGAGCATCTGAAAGTGCTCCAGGTGTCCGATGATCTTCTTCTGGCAGCACTTCCAGCTGTGGAGGAAGTGCTACAACAAAGGGCTCAGCCGCCTATGGAAACCAACAGGATTGCTCCAAACTCCAACTCTCATGGAGCCCTGCGGGAGTCTGAGGCACTGCTGCAACCGCTGGGTTTGTCATCTGGCCCTCTATGGGAGTTAGGGCCCTGAATATGCTCTCTCCTCCAGTGCTTCCATAATCTTTGCGTCCCTGCTGGGCAAGGGTCCTGGCCATTCGCAGTGATATTTGATTAATGAGCCACAGGCAACGTTTTAGTGAACATAGTCATTGAATGATCCAAAGTAATCACTATCTTAAACTCTAGGAAGGCAGCATATTTACATATGATTATTAAACATTTTTCAGTTTCGCACAGGTCACAATCCACTGCACAACCTAGCAGAATCAAAGAGAAACTAACAAGAAGCAAGAGTATTCCATTAGAATGCCTAGTGGTGATTTAGCTATTCAGCAGAATATGGTACTAGAATAACTAATGCTTTATGCAGAAGTCAGGAACATGATGAAAAGGGGCCTTCAGAAATACTATAAAAAGCAGCCCAGGACCTTCTGTAATAAGCCCAGAAGAAGTTCATCCCAGCCCAGCCAGTCACCAACTGCAACTGCTAGCTGAGGCTTTAGCCTAGGCTAGGCCCAAAATAAGTGAACTGGCTGTTAATGTTCAAAATGATCTTAACAAAATATCAAAAAAACTTGTGAAAAACAGAGGATCTTAAGACAAACCAAATGATAAAGGTTTATAAGATGAAGATTCATCTAGCAACTGTAAATAATGAAAAGTTACAGATACTACTCAAAAGAGAAAAAGAGGAGTTGTCTAAAAGGCAATCCAAAGGAAACAAGTCACAATACACAAAAACAATGACAAAGCCAGAGAACCCTGTGACATCCAAAGCAGTAACAATACTGTTGGAATAGACGTCAGTCAAACTCAGTGCACTACTGCCTGATTTGGATGTGTCAGTGGTGGTGACATTCTGCCTGTTTGGGTAACACACTACACAGAGCAGAGGGAATGTATCTATATTTAAAGAGACAGTACATAATTACAGACATAACATAAATAACGATAATATAAAAGACAAAATTTGAATAAAACAAAAGACAAGAAAAAAGTACACAAAAATGTAAGTTGATATATAATACCTCTTGATGCTAACATAATGGGATTGTTTAGAGGAGCCTGCTTTACTCACCTGAGCTTGTGTTGTCTGTGTAAGCTCAACAAAATCTTACCTATTTAAAAATATTCCAGAATTCTGGATCAAAAAGTTTTATAAATAAATAAAATGGTGAAAGGGAAAATGTATATACCTTTGAAATGCCATATCAAGTAATTAGATAATAAGATTATGTTTATCATTTAATTGAGCATGCAGTCAATAGACAATGCAGTCAAGAAATTAGCACAATGTTTGTAATCATAAAGAAAGTCTAACCTTATCAGAAAGAAGAACCCTCAAAAGAAAAAAAATACTTTTAGAAATGAAAATAAATTGGTTTAAGGATAGAAATATTAATGATTAAAGTAAAAAAACAAAAATCTTAAAAACTCAGAATTGATGACCTCTTCAATAGCACAAATGCTTCCCAAAATATCAAGTGGAAAACCCCATAACATACATACAACCTAAATCTTCAAAATCTGAACATATTTTTTTGGCAAATAGTTTTTCAAAATTCAAGCAGAGGGACTGGAAACCCCAGGAAGAAACACCAAATCAAATTTGCAAATCTGAACAATAATTCCCTTAAACAGAGAAAAAATAATTATAGGAGAAATTAATCCTAGATTTGCTTAAAAACAGATTGAATCTACTCAGAGAAGGGGAGCCAGAGACAATAAGAAGGAATTCGGTGTCCCATTAGAAGGGGAGCCAGAGACAATAAGAAGGAATTCGGTGTCCCAGCAAGCACACTGGGCATGATAGAGAGTCTTTAACTAGGTGGTCATAGGTGACTACCCAAAAGGCTGCTTAGTTCAGGTGGCCTGTCCTTTAGAGCTCCATATCACCAGGTGAAAATAACACATAATTCAGCAGTACAGAACAATTTCAAAACAGAAGCCAATCATCACAAAGCAATTAACAAATGTGAGGACAGCTAATGAACAGCAATTAAGGTTCTAAAGAAGCAACAGAAAAAGAAAAAAACAATGAAAATTAAACAAAACAAAGGTCAAGGGTGGATCCTAAGTGGGATCCTAACAATATGGTATCTTGCAAAAGAGAAAACATGCCAAAATGTTAAAAAATAAGTGCAAATCACACTTGCAAAAGAAGACTGCCCCCTAATTACCACAGCAAATGCATCTTTTGGCTTTCTATTAAGATCAGAAGAACTGATGTTTATGAGTCCCTTTTTTGGGAGAAATGGCCACCATATGACATGATTAGGTTTTTAGTGAATTCATTTGGTATTTTCTATGCCTTCTGTTTTTTAGGTCTTTCTGTTGCCACCGTGATGATAGGTGTGGGGCTTTTAGGGTCATGGCCAGCGGGTAATCAAGACAGTGGGATAAAAGCTGGGGGTTCAATTCATTATTCGATCTGTGGATACAAACCTCCTAAATAAACAAAAATACTTAAAGGAAACCTTTTATTATTGTATTTCTCATGAGTTTCATTTGATGTGACCTGTTTTTTTGACTTTGACTCTTGTCTCACGGTAGGATTTGGTAGCTAGGTTATTTTTAAATTATTTTGGTTTCATTTTTTACGTGCTTCTCCCAATTAGCTTAGTAAATAAATCACCTGTTCGTTTCTCAGCAGGACATCATGACTTTTGCACTGGACTCTGTGTACCGCAAAACAAACTAGTATCCCACAGTGTACAATAAAAGCTGCAGAAAAATGGAGCATTCCCAAAAATGAAACTATCTGAAAAATTAAAAGATGCATACATAGCTGCTGAACCTGACAAGCATAAATGTTATAAGGTACATAAGGTACAACCCCCAGAGCACACAGAATATAACAACATTTAGAGTGGCAGCATATAATTATAGACATAATAGAAACATAGCAATATGAAAAATATTAATTCAAATATAGCATAAACAACCAGAAAATATAAAATCCACATAAACCCAAGCTGAAGCATAACACTTAGCAGATAATGATGATAACAGTGCTTAGATGAACCCACAAGGACTTGCTTCACTCATTGCAAGCTCATGCACATATAGTTTAAAATGCACATTACATGAACACAATGAGTAAGAAGCCAAGAGGCCTGGTGAGGCAGAGCATAAGGGAACATTTGCTACCTTAATGAAGAAACTGTTAGTAGCATAGTCCTCTTCATGACTCCCAATGTTTCATTTTCCAGACAAATGATGATTTTAATTCGGAATAGCAGCCAAATATGATCTTAAGTAATTGCTTCTTATTGTTAGACATCGATAAAGCAGTTTTTATGTGGTTCAGTGGTGCTCGTTGAAGAAAAATTCCTATTAATGCGACACTCATTCAAGAAAATCTGAGGTTTCTAAACTCTCTTGGGAGCTCCCTGAACTGGACAATGTGCTGAAGAGCATCCTGAAGTGCGATCACTGCATCTGTGGAAGACTGTTTATCTGTTGCCAGTGCAACAGCAGGCTCACAGATCTCAGTGGGTGATGCAAAGAAGGAACATTGTAAATGCAAGTAACAGCATTACTTGGCCACTAACCTGGCCACAACCCTGCCTGACTGCTGTGTCTAGGAGAGTGGCAGATCATGCCACAATAAATAACCCTGCTGTTTCTGTTTCAAGCTGAATAAAGCTGGTTTTGTTAAAAGTACTGAGACTAAGCCTTGTGTTTTGGGGTGCAAGACAGGGACTTCTAGCGTGACCCTGATCTTTTAGGATTTGCTTCTGTGGTGCTCCACTGCACCGTTGTGAGCCTGCTGTTGCCCTGCCCCGGCAACTGACAAACAATCTCCACAAACGCAGCAATTACATTTCGGGACGCACTTCAGCGTGTCGCCCCTTTGGGTGGGGGAGGGGATCCCAAAAGAGGTCAGAAACCTCACAATATGAAGAAGAAAAAAAGGATGATTTGTCTTCTGATTGATAGTTGTGCTGCACACAACATGCTTCTACATTTATGTTTGCGTTGTATTCCTCCCACCCAATTGCACGGCAGTGCTTCAGCAATTGGATTTGGGTATCATTCGCACCCCGAAAGTGTATTATCGCAAGGAAATGCTGAGAAAAATTCTCGTCAGCATAACTTGTAGACAGGAGGATATTAAAGTGAACGCAAAAGAAGCTATTGAAATGCCTGGACGCAAGTTAAAGAAAGCACTATAGTGACAAATACAGAATCTCATTACAACAAAATTTTCATTATAAAGCAATACTTTTTAGGTCCCTGGCAGTTCATTGTAACATAATACTAGCTCAGCATTACACCATTTCGAAAACATTGGTATAGTTTGTATATACCCTCTATGTCTTTATTACTATTAGAAAGTTTAATTTCTACAGTAGAACTTAATGAAAGGTTAGCAAAGATGGCTAGTTTTCTTCTATCAAAGTCTCAAACTTGGATTTAGTTAAAGAATTGTTTTTATGAAAGACAATATTTAAGACACGGTTGTTCAAAAATTTAAATATATTGTCAAAATACTAAGTTGTAAAGGTCCCAGTTCCCAATATTGGGAACATTAGAGATCCTGGAAATATGTGATTGTCTTCTAAGGGTGTGACTGACACTAACAATTCAACATTCTAGCATCTCCTCCACTGGTAGCTTATTTTAAGTGAATGTTAAATGACTGGGATTCTGCTTAACTGTAGGTAATTAATGGTGTACAAAGCAAAGCATACAGGGAGTAATTAGTGAACAATTTCCTTTCCATGGCTAACCAAGTGGGTACAAGTTAATTTCTGTTTGAATCATTCCATAGTTCCAAATTTTGCATAATGGCAACCCACTGGTATATCTGAAAGCGTGGTACCCTGCTTTGTTTTTGAACTATTAAGAATTATTTTTTTATCCATAGACTGTTAGATTCCAACTGAGTGAAGCTACAAGTCGCTGACTTTTTTTTAAATTACCGTCTGTTAAAATATAATGGAATGCATTGAAAAATATAAACATTGTGTTAGTTCTTAGGCTTAATGTAAGATGTAGACATTAAAAAAGACTTTTTAACACATTCCATAAAGTTCTTTCATTTGAAAAGGCCTTTCAATTGTATTGTGCCTATTTTACCTAGCTATGCTAATTGTTTTGAGACAAAGAGAATTGATGGAAGTAAAGGTGACATGCAAAGGTATTCATGGAAAATAATGTGCTGTTATTTCAAATCAAGTGTATTTAGTATGGTATGAAAGTGCCATGCCATCTGCATAAAGTTATACTTTTTGTTCAAGAACAAATCCTCTTATGATTCCCTAAATCCTAGATATCTTCTGCAAGGAGAGGATGAGAAGATTAATGACAGTGGCAAATAAAAGCAGTGATGAAGGACAGTCATATCTGATTCCATATTTTAATCAAGGTACTGTAAATATGACTATAGTAGTTTAAACCATGTAGCCTTATTAGGTTAAAATCTAAATTTGCATAGCCTGGTATAGACATAACTTTGTTGCTATCCTAAGATAGCAAGACCTCCTAAGGCATGGTGGCTAAAGAAGTACACGTGTATGTTGTGGTCAAGCAGTCAAAAAACCTGGGTTCAAAAGAAACGTTGGGACGCCAATAAAACAAAATGCACAACGGCGCTGCAAAAACGGGGCTGTGGCCTCCTTTTTAACTCAGAGCTGATGCTCTGAGCAGGTATCATCACTACAGAGAGCTCCTTCCTTTGGTGTGGCTCAACTCAAAGTGAGCTGCCTTCTTCCAGGGTTCCTGGATTAATTGGACTTGGCCTGGAATGGGTGGGAGCTGTTGCTCTCACTGGGCATCTTCTTGGAGCTGTGAAGGTAGTAACAGGTGATGAAGTTAGTGGCAGCGCGCCCTCTCGTTTTGGTTACATGTCTCAGCTGAGCTTGACATGCGTGACTGTATATATTTAGTAAATCCTGTTTGATCTTCTAAAGTATTAGAAGAAAGTACATTCTCAGTTATGTGTATGTCAGCTTTGACCAGACTATTAACAATGTTATGTAGTAGAGGGGTTCATCTATCGAATTCACATTCTGAAATGTTTTTATTTTACTTGGGAGGAGCAGAAATTGAGAAATTGGACTGTTTTTGGCAGGAACTTTTTATACAATTCTGATGGTAGCCATTTGCGCCTAAAGTGTTTTTGCTTTTTAGTGATTTAACTGCATTCAAGAGTTTGAAGAGTGTAAAAGGTGTCATTAGCTTAAATATATGTCATTCCTGGAGATGTGAGAAATAACTTTGCTTCCAAAGGCTTATCCTGCTACACTATTCTAAACTTCTTTCTTAAGCATTCGAATGGCTAGCTGTGGCTAGAATGTGATTAGTTGAATTTTTTGACCTCTCAGAAATCGTTTAAGTGTTTTTCTATTAGTTCTTGGCAGGTTTTACCAAAGTTATTCTGGTTGCAACAAACATCAGTTTGTGTGGATGGAAATGTAGACATATTTAGCTTTTCACAAAAATGGATTGCTAGTTGTGTGTTAATACAGTAAATTTTTATATTCTAATTTTCAGAATGAAGAACGTAGAACATAGTCGGAGATAACAATGGAATCTAAATTGCAAGATTTGACAGAGTATATTAAATTATTAGCAAGAAATGGGTATTCACCTCTTTAAAACTTGGGCAATGTGTTTGGGGTCATTGTCCTGATGCGTACTGAACTTTGGAGCAATCATATGCCTCCTTATTGTATTGCATGACAGATGGGAATCTACTTGTACTTCTCCATATTGATGATTTCATTTATTCTGACCAGATCACCAACTTCATTTGCAGAAATGTACTTTTTCTGATTTCAAAGAGGCATTGGTGTGATGTATCTCTTGTCTGCCACACTTAGCTTTTGAGGGTTACCACTGCATTTCTGGTCCTGTACTTTGCCTATTTCCTCATTACTCTTAGAAAGAACTTGAACAGCGCATTTTGAAACTCCTGTCTGCTTTGGAAAGACCTTACTGAGGTTGACCACTGGTTGTGTTACTATATTTACTTTTGCCATTCTGTAAGAATTGGTGATTTTAAGGTTGCGCTGTCCCGTCATCCACACCCACAACATTTAGCTTGGTTATCCTTTGCCTAGTTTGATTATTTCTCTACCTGTTTTTCTTTCATTTACTCTGTTTGTTTCAATCATCTCATCATGTCCTTGATCATTAGTACCTGTTTGTTATCTTTGTTTAGTTATGCACTGGGCTAGAGACTTACAAAGTCACCACATTTTTATCTGAAAAGCTGTCTATCACTTCATATGTTACTTTATCAAAATTCAAAAAAATTTCTAACATTAAGTTTTTGGAGAATTAATGTTTATAAATTTGAAATATATTTTTATCTACTGGTACACTTATGTAGAAGACAAAAATAAACATCTAGACAAAAATGTATATAATAAAAGTCTAAGACCTTTGCAAAGTATTGTATATTGGTGACCAAGTTTAAAGCATTAGCTTTACCCAGATACAGAGCCCACCATTATGTTTAGAACAAAGACACATTTTTCCTTGATTTTACCTCTCTGTTCCACAGTTTAAAGTTACAATTCAAAAAATTCAGACATGAAAAAAGTGCGCATTGCAGACTTTACATTGAATTCACAACATCTAGAAATGACAATGCTTTTTTTTCATGGTTCCCCCCATTTTTGGGCGCCATAATGTTTAAGACAGTTGGTGTCAGTGGTGTTTGTGATGACTGGTGTGTTTCATTGTATCATAAGATACCTAGGCTTGCTTCTACCTACAGACCAACTTCAGAGTCTATAGTTACCATTGTTCAACATGAAGAAAAGAGCTATGCCAATGAAAGTCAAAGACAACATTATGAGGCTAAAAAAACAAAATTAAAATCATTAGAGATATCAGTAAAACCTTAGGATCACCTTAAGCAACTGTCTGGAATTAACATTAAATAATGCACTGGCTAGCTTAATAATTACAAAGGTACTGGTAGGCCAAGGAAGATGTCTACTGTTGATGACAAAAGAATCCTCAATATGGTAAAGAAAAAGTTCCAAATGCCTGTTCGACAGATCAGAAACAGTCTTCAGGATGCAGCTATGTATGTGTCAGAGATGAATATCTGCAGAAGACTTTATGAACAGAACTACAGAGGCCACACTGTAAAATGCAAACCACTAGTTTGTCACAAAAACAGGAAGGCCACATTGCAGTTTGTACTTAAAACAGCCTGCAGAATTCTGAAATAAGGTCTTGTGGACAGACGAGGCAAAGATGAACCTGTATCAGTGACGGCAGAAGCAAAGTGTGGAGAAGAGGAGAAATTGCTCATGATCCAAAGCGCACCACCTCATCTGTTAAACATGGTGGCGAGGGGTGTTATGGCTAGTGAATGTATGGCTGACACAGGTACTGGCACATTCATCATAATTTATAACTGTTGATGACAGTTACACAATGAATTATGTGATGTATAGAAACATCTTATCTGCTCAAGTTCCCAGCTCATTGGATGGCACTTCATCCTATGGTAGGAAATGATCCCAAACATACTGCTAAGGAAACACAGGAGTTTTTCAAAGCTAAAAAAAGGAAAATGCTTGAATGGCCAAGCCAGTCACCTGATTTAAATCCAGCTGAGCATGCCGTCCAAAACAAGCAGGAGCTGAAGATAGTTGCATTAGAGGCTTGGCAGAGCATCACCAGAGAAGATCCTTAGCTCCTGATGATGTCTATGAATTACAGACTTCAAGCAGTCATTTTATGCAAGGAACATGCAACAAAGTACTAAATATGACTGCTTTAATATACCTGAACATTATGGTGCACTGAAATGGGAGGACCATGTAGAAAACGTGTTGTCATTCTACATGGTGTGACTGAAATGTATGGACATACCTTAAATTAAAGTCTGCAATGTGCAGTTTAATTTTGTCTGAATTGTTTGATTTGTAATTTTATGCTGTGATAAATCAAGGAAAAATGCATCTTTGACCAAAACATAATGGATGGGCACTGTAATATGTTCTCTGATTTTCATTCAGTTTTCCCAGGTACCATAATATACTGACCTCCTGAGTCAGAGCCAACAAAAAGGATTGCATTATGAATCAATATTTTCTTTCCTCTGGTTTAATTTTCTAGCTTTCTATTGACTGAATGCATAATTTTTCAGTAATAAAATGAGAATGTGTTAAGTAAATGTTTGCGAATTTTGCTTGTGGCTGCTTATTTCTAACAAATTGACCTTTATCTGTAAAAGTGATCTTTATAATGATGCCATTTCCTAAAAAAACTGCTGTCACGCAAATTTTGCATTACAATGTTGATGTGTATTCATCCTGAATTTTATGTATGTTACAAAATAGTGGCTTCTATGGCTTTTCCGGATACTACTGAAAAGGGTGACAAAAACAAATGGGCAGGATTTACAGACAACTAATTAATATTGGAATGTTTTTAATAATTCTTATGTCTAACCTAACACCAAATTTAATAACAACAAAGACACAATTACCAAGACAATGCAGTTGCTCACATTTTATGCATACAAAATACTGTTCTTTTAGTGCACCGTAAGCCAAATGTAAAGGAAAGGCTGTGTGTCAGAAAGTTATAGTTGGCTGTAGTTGAGAATCATGTTACTGGAAGCATCAGATAAGAACATTTTACAAATGCCAGTATCAGCATTTGGAATTCTGTGTAGTTGCATTGGTCCTTTTGTCAGAACGCCATATTCAACCTAAAAACACAGTATTAAACCTTTGTACAAATCGGCCACTTGGATCCAGCGTGGAGCAGTAAGAGAGACATTTGGAGTCCGTGAGACCACCATCCACCAGTGTGTTTATGTGGTGTGAATAGCACAAGTATGTTATGTTAACAAAATGTTGCAGAAGCAAATGAGAAATTCTTTGTATACATTGTACCAAAGGTATATGGTATCCTTTATGGAATGCATATACCAATTCTTAACCCAAATGACCACTACTACAATTATATTAAGTGAAATTTATGGCCATCTGTAATTCTTCAGGTGCACGTTGACAACAAGTGTTTGCATTTGTGTTGACAGACGTAGTAGTACACATGATGCAGTTGTGTTAACCACATCAGGCGTATGCATGTATGTAGAATATTTTGAAGACCCCTAGATATTATGAATACCTAGATAATCTTCACATGCACACAAGCACCCTCGAGGCTCAGTAATAATCCTTCTCTAAGTTAATCTGCGGAAACCTTGTTATGAATTTTACTTCCTCTATAGACAAGTTTGATTGTTTTCTAGGTGCTCTACCAGAGGATGTGATCGACCACAGCAGGGGGCTGATCCAAGGTCCACACTATTCACTGATAATTACCATATCTATCTCACACATTTGGCTATAATGAGTGAAAATATTAACAGTTCTGTTTTGCTCGTACTCTTGGCAGTGCATGTGTATAGGAATGCTCAGATAATCTTATAGAGGTAAGCTAAAAGTCATTATATAGGAGTCATGCATGGATAGAAATCCCAGAGCCATTATTTATGAATAATTTAAAAAGAGGAGTTGAGAACCTGGTGTTCAGTTTTTTATTTTTGAGTTTGCTTTTTCAATGATGGTATAAAATATTTCAATACCTTAGAATTCTATATGTTAAGATTCATTTAGAAATAACCAAAGTGATATGGGAAAACCTTTTATTGCCAGTGTTTATTAGATTTTAAAATGGTTACATTTCTTTTTTTCCATTTGAGATTTATAGTTTAATAACGTAAAGGTAACACATAATTAATGTAGACTATTAAAAATCCATCAACTTTCATTTTTCATGGTTTTCACTTTTTTTTAGGGATCATGCATGAATTACAATGTTATTAATGATTCCGTGATGATTTAAAATTTTTCCTCACCATTTATCTGTTTTTAAACATTAACCCTGACCAAGAGCTTGAACCTACTGCTTTCACATTGATTGATTGATAAGAATAATCAACTGACTCCTAAGGTTTTTAAAATAATTATTCTAATGTCTCTTGCTCATTTTTTATTTTGAATTAAATATTGCTGTTTTATTGTATGGTATAAAACCACGGAATGCCTTTCTTTTTACATTTTCTGTAAACACATTATTTATTCTTAGGGATTGAGCTGATATAAATGTAGAAGAAGAAGAAGGAGAAGAAGAGGGGGGATACGTGTCCAGAGGCAGGAGGAGACGAGGAAAATTAAAGAGAGTGGAACTGAGGGTAGGAACTTGGAATGTTGACAGTATGACTGGTAAGGGGAGAGAGTTAGCAGATATAATGGAGAGAAGGAAGGTTGATATATTGTGCGTTCAAGAGACTAAATGAAAGGGGAGTAAGGACAGGTGGATTCAAATTGTTTTATCATGGTGAGGATGGGAGGAGAAATGGGGTACGAGTTATTCTGAAAGAACAGAATGTCAAGAGTGTTTTGGAGGTGAAAAGAATGTCAGGCAGAGTAATGATTATGAAGCTGTAAATTAAAGGTGTGATGATGAATGTTGTTAGTGCATTTGCACCACAAGTTGGGTGTCCAATGGGTGAGAAAGAAGATTTTTGGAGTGAGTTGGATGAAGTGATGAACAGTGTACCCAAGGTACAGAAAGTGGTGATTGGAGCGAATTTCAGTTGGCATGTTGGTGAAGGGAACAGTGGAGACGAGGAGGTGATGGGTAGGTATGGTGCCAAGGAGAGGAATGAAGAAGGTCAGAGGATAGTGGATTTTGCCAAAAGGATGGGCATAGCTGTGGTGAATACAAGTTTTAAGAAGAAGGAGGAACATAGGGTTATGTACAAGAGTGGAGAAAGAATCACACAGGTAGATTACATCCTATGCAGAAGAGTTGATCTGAAGGAGATTGAAGACTGCAAAGTGGTGGCAGGGGAAAGTGCAGTTAAGCAGCATAGGATGGTGGTCTGTAGGATGACGCTGGATCTCAAGAAGAGGAAGAGAGTGAGGGCAGAGCCAAGGATCAAATGGTGGAAGTTGAAAAGGAAGACTGCATGGTTGAGTTTAGGGAGGAGGTGAGACAGGCACTGGGTGGCAGTGAAGGGTTACCAGACAGCTGGGAAACTGCAACAGATGTAGTAAGGGTGACAGCAAGAAGCGTGCTTGGCGTGACATCTGGAAAGAGGAAGGAGGAAAAGGAAACCTGGTGGTGGAATGAGGAAATACAGGAGGGTATACAGAGGAAGAAGATGTCAAAGAAGAAGTAGGATAGTCAGAGAGATGCAGAAAGTAGACAAGAGTACAAGGAGATAAGGCGCAAGGTGAAGAGAGAGAGGTGGTGAAGGTTAAAGAAAAGGCGTATGATGAGTTGAATGAGAGGTTGGACACTAAGGAGGGAGAAAAGGACCTGTACCGATTGGGTAGACAGAGGGACCGAGCTGGGAAAGATGTGCAGCAGGTTAGGGTGATAAAGGATAAAAATGGAAACGTACTCCAAGCGAGGACAGTGTGTTGAGCAGATGAAAAGAGTACTTTGAGAGGCTGATGAATGAAGAGAACGAGAGAGAGAAGAGGTTGGATGATGTGGAAATAGTGAATCAGGAAGTGGAACGAATTAGCAAGGAGGAAGTAAGGACAGCTTTGAAGAGGATGAAAAATGGAAAGGTTGTTGGTCCAGATGACATACCTATGGAAGCATGGAGGTGTTTAGGAGAGATGGCAGTGGAGTTTTTAACCAGATTGTTTAATGGAATCTTGGAAAGTGAGAGGATGCCTGAGGAGTGGAGAAGTGTACTGGTGCCGATATTTAAGAATAAGGGGGATGTGCAGGACTGCAGTAACTACAGGGGAATGAAATTGATGAGCCGTAGCATGAAGTTATGGGAAAAAGTAGTGGAAGCTCGATTAGGAAGTGAGGTGATGATTAGTGAGCAGCAGTATGGTTTCATGCCAAGAAAGAGCACCACAGATGCAATGTTTGCTCTGAGGATGTTGATGGAGAAGTTTAGAGAAGGCCAGAAGGAGTTACATTGTGTCTTTGTGGACCTGGAGAAAGCATATGACAGGGTGCCTCGAGAGGAGCTATGGTATTGTATGAGGAAGTCGAGAGTGGCAGAGAAGTACGTAAGAGTTGTACAGGATATGTACGAGGGAAGTGTGACAGTGGTGAGGTCTGTGGTAGGAGTGACGGATGCATTCAAGTTGGAGGTGGGATTACATCAGGGATCAGCTCTGAGCCCTTTCTTATTTGCAATGGTGATGGACAGGTTGAGAGACGAGATTAGACAGGAGTCCCTGTGGACTATGATGTTTGCTGATGACATTGTGATCTGTAGCGATAGTAGGGAGCAGGTTGGGGAGACTCTGGAGAGGCGGAGATATGGTCTAGAGAGGAGAGGAATGAAGGTCAGTAGGAACAAGACAGAATACATGTGTGTAAATGAGAGGGAGGTCAGTGAAATGATGAGGATTCAAGGAGTAGAGATGGCGAAGGTGGATGAGTTTAAATACTTGGGATCAACAGTACAGAGTAATGGGGATTGTGGAAGAGAGGTGAAAAAGAGAGTGCAGGCAGGGTGGAATGGGTGGAAAAGAGTGTAAGGAGTAATTTGTGACAGACGGATATCAGCAAGAGTGAAAGGGAAGGTCTACAGGACGATAGTGAGACCTGCTATGTTAAATGGGTTGGAGACGGTGGCAGTGACCAGAAAGCAGGAGACAGAGCTGAAGGTGGCAGAGTTAAACATGCTAAGATTTGCATTGGGCATGACGGGGATGGATAGGATTAGAAATGAGTACATTAGAGAGTCAGCTCAAGTTGGACAGTTGGGAGACAAAGTCAGAGAGGCGAGATTGCATTAGTTTGGACATGTGCAGAGGAGAGATGCTGAGTACATTGGGAGAAGGATGGTAAGGATAGAGCTGCCAGGGAAGAGGTAAAGAAGAAGGCCTAAGTGAAGGTTTATGGATATGGTGAGAGAGGACATGCAGGTGATGGGTGTAACAAAACAAAATGCAGAGGAAAAAAAGATACGGAAGAAGATGATCCGCTGTGGCAACCCCTAACGGGAGCAGCCGAAAGAAGAAGAAGAAGGAATTGTTTTCTCTACAGTTTTTTTACCATGCAACATGGAAGCATTAAATCATATGCATCTTCACTGTATATATATAAGCATTTGAAATTTGGTAACTATATTAAATCATTTGTAATATAGCCCATTGAAAAATAACACAAAGATTAAAATATATTTTGTTGGTCTGATCCAGTCATCTGTGGACAATTTTTTGAAAGGTACCTTTTTAAAGGTTACAAAAAATGAAATAGGTATGAAAATTTCCAACAGAAAACAAAATATTTACCATTTTATCATTATGATTACTTAACTTTTTTTAAACTGTGTTTAGTCTTAATTCAGCATTATTATAGGAATGACTAAAAACTACTTAAATATAAAATCTACACCTGATCTTGACTCCGCTATGTAATTTCAGTGTGGAGTGGGGGTATGTATTGGAAGTGTTGTCAGGAACATGAAACTATTCAATTTCCAACGTGATTTTTTTTTTTTTTTTATTATATAATTAGTTTTTACTTCTTATTCAGACTTTTGTAGTAATGAGTGTTGAAATTTCAAAACTCAGTCAAAGGAATAACCTTGATGAGTAACTTTGAAAATAATAAAATTAAAAAATAAACAAAACAACTTTTTACTCTGGTATTCAATTTTGATTTGGGTATTTTCCTAATAATATTTTGAAAGATTAGTAGCAATTTCGGTTTAATATCTCTGCTGTTATGTATTCCTAAAATCCATTTTTTGATTTTGGTCTCATATTTGTTTTATATTTGTAAAAATCGTTGCCATTTTCTATTGCATTATCAAAGATGCCACCATCTTCTTTATTGTTGCTATGATTTTTGCTATGTGATTGCAATGACACAGTGTTTTGTCATTTCCTGCCTCTGTTTTGCGCTCAGTTCATATTGTTTTTGAATTTTAAAATTGCAAAACATCTCCTAAATCTATTCTCAATCAATTTTCAATTTGACTTGCAAATTTGACCTCCAATTTTGTGCTTCTCAATTCTGATTTTAACCTAACGTTTTGGTTTTACTTATTTGAGTTACAACTCTCTAGTTACTAAACCCAGACAATTTCTTTGACCCACCTTTTAACTACTTTGTGGAACTTTTATAATCTCCTGATTTATTACTTAAATTATAAACCCCTAGGTTAATAAGTGAATTATTTTGATCTGACCAAAGTACCTGTCAATACTCCTGCTTACTCCAAAAGGGATGGCTTTAAAAATTCTCTGCTGTTTGGTACAATCACCTATAGGCCTTCCCTAGGACATCCTGTTCATCCTAGCAAACACATTAAGTATGATGGCTTGATGGAATTGCCCAGCACAAGCAAACCAAAACAATCTCACAAAGTAATGTGTTTTAGCTATTGTGATATCAGAGTACACCATGGATTTCATTTATACATAATGTGATGAGCTGCCTATTTAAAGTAACGGTTAATGTTATGTACCAGTAACGGAGTACTGCACGATAACGTGCAGTGAATGCACTTGACTGAGAGCATTCTAGCTATTCTCACGTGATCAGCGTCTCTTTGTCGTCACTGGATGGCGTCTTGTTCTGTCTCGTTTGCCTTTGCAATTCCGGCATGTTTGACCACTGATTGCCGACGTTGATTAGCCTCTTCCTCAGTCTCATTTGCTCTTGCGATTCTCTTTCACTCAGTGTCGGCCTGTCTTCTTTGTATGGTCTGTTCTGTGCTCTCAGTTGCTTGACCAATTCTCTTTTGCTCTACATCAGCCTGTCGTAAATGCTGAGTTCACTCTTCATAGTTTTCATACTCTTTCTCTGTACGTTTACTATTCGTTTGCTCAGAGGTTGATGCGCTTGCTGCTTTCTGAGCAGCTCTTCTTTTCTCCACTCTAAAGGCCTGCTTCTTTTCTTTCGTCTGCATCTTTTTGCGTTAAGATTGATTGAGTTCATTTTTGTGCTGCAAGTACTTAGTATATTTTCGTTAATTTTTCACTTAAGCTGGCATTTAAGTCTTCAATCTGCCTCAAGATTGACTTAAGATTTGAAAAGGATGGGGAAGTGATGGCAAAGGTGGTAGGGATCAGAATGACGCCCGTACGCATTTGCCACATGGCTGCCCTGCTGCCTGCTGCTGAGAGTCAATTCTACAATAAAATAAAATATAAAAGTAAGAAGAGTAATAATTCTAAAACTCTTTTAATATAAAGCTGTAGTGCAGAGTTTCAGCGTAGTATATGTGTACCAAATTTCAGGCTACAGGTTATTAGATTTTTGACCTTGACATTCCTGGGTTGACCTTTGACCTTGGAGGTCAATCATCACCCTGACAGAAGATAGTAGAGGTCACATAGTATATGTGTACCAAATTTCAGGTCAATAGGTCAAACGGTTTGCGAGCCACAGGTGATTTAAAATCCTGGACAGAGAAACGGACAGCCACGGTAGCGTATTATATAAGAAGATTACTAGAACTGCTTTATTGCAAAAGAAAAACAAATGAGTGTTATTTACGTCATTGCCGAAAATGAATGGAATGTTAAGTTCAACTTCATCAGGAGTTTAAAAACCATAACATTCCTTCTATAACTTTATAAAATTTTCTGCATTGAATCAATGTTTACCCTTTCTGTTTTTTTTTAAGTTTAGTTTTGTGAATATGGCAATACTTGTCTTGGATGCCTGAGTTAAAATGCAAAATCTCTTATCCCTGTGTGTTTATTTCAGTTTCCTGGGGGCATTGAAGTGTACCTTCTTTAAGACTGAGGTTGTAACAATTTGAATGAAATAATAACTGCATCACACCAGTGGCTTATTGAAAGTCAAAACATTACTTCTGACATTTTTTGTTTTTCAAAGTAGGTTTACTAAATGTCAGCTGTTTTTTCCTTACCTAAATGTTATGTGTTGTGATAGAGTTGCTAGGGAATACATATTACAGGACTTGAATGCCCTGTTTAAAGAGCAAAGTCTTCTGTTTTCTCTTTCTGTAATTTATTGGATATACAAAATTCTTCATAACTTCTTTTTTTTGTCATCTTTATTTTACCTTTGCATTGTATTTTGTTTGAAGTACATCATTTCAACTTTACCCTTTTGTAAAAAAGGATATAGGAGGTGGTATTTTTTAAGGCATGGCTGTGTCTAATTTTTTTTTTTAGACTGAACTTTCAGGAGTCACACTCCTTAACTTCCCTGGGAAAGCCATTTCTAGATTAGATCCTTTTCGAGATAGTTGAACCTCACATCCATGGGGACAATGTGAATTCCATTTAATGTGTTGTGGAATGGACAAACTCTTTACAGTTTATTTGAGCAGTCATGGGAATCTCTATAGGTGTAGACTTAAAAAAGGCCTATGACTGTATATCCAGTAGAAACTTGAGCAAGATGGTCTAAAAATGTATGGGTTCCAGTATTTGCAGAGTGATAGATGTGTTCTTATACTTGATGTTGAATATGGGCGTTGGACTGTCTGACAAGTTTGTTATTTGTCTCCTTTCCTCTTCATTGTATTCATGGGCAACCAGTGTTGTTAGCTTAAAAATTGCATCCCTGTAGTTTTTTTAGGTATATTTGTCCTTTTGGTATCTGATATAAGCTGGAATGGTTTTCAAATGAGTGTCATGCAATTGGGATGAGAATTGGCAAATTCCAGTTTGAGATCAGGGTCTTCTCTCTTTTAAAAAATGGCTTGTTTCTTGCATGTAAGTAATGGACAGCTTTCCAAATTTAGGAGTTCCTGGAAATCATTGTATTGTTCATGAATTGGCAAATGATTATAAGGTTGATCTAGCAATGGGTGTAGCTGTAGCAATTTTTTGAACATTGTAGCAGAACGTGAGGATGAGATATAAACTAAGTCCACAAACTAATCTGTTGATTTATTGGCCAGTGTGCAACTTCATCTTCATCTATAGTCATAAGCTTTTGGTAGTGACTGAAAGAATGAGTTTGTGTGTACAAGCATCCAGAATTAAGTTCCTGAATGGTTGTTGGACCAACCCAACTTTACAGTGTGTGGAGCTCACAGTATGGGATGATCTCAGATCAAGACAAGCCATTTGAGGTGTATTGAGCATTCAATTAGGGTGCCCTGGAAAAGTACAAGGCATAGATTTAACAGTAGATCCAGGACATACTGGAGAGATTATACTTTTTGATTCTCTAAAGAGCAGCTGAGTATTTGCCAGGATGATCAGGAGAAAGTGGATAGCGATAGAGAGTCTTGGACAACCCTCATGAAGAAATGCAGGATGAAAATTATGTTGATAATAACAATATCATTTTTTAACGTTTATTTATCTGGGAAAGTTATATTGTAGATAGAGTTCTAATATGTGTGGTAAAAGAATGTTAAAGATAACACCTACGTTTCTGTTAGACCTACTAATTCAAGAAGTCACAGTATCTTATATCATTCAGTCCGTATCATTCCCACCTGTTGATAGCATTTCTGTCTTTTTATATCTTATGATATATAACATTTCATTCATCCAGTCTTCTTTCTTGTTGACAGAATCAATTAAGGACACAATGAGATAAATATAGCTGAGCACAATCTGAAAATGAGTGAAAGTAAATACCTAGTTGCCTATATTACCTAGCAGTAACACATAAAGTGAAAACAGAAACAGTCCTGCTGAGCCCAGAGAGACACCATATCTAATTTTACATCTTAGTGACAGAGTACAATTACACGTTTATGTATGTACTGAAATTGATGTGATTAGTATGAACTAAACAAATCAAGGACAAGGCCTGAGAATCCAACATATCCAACATAAGTCTGTTTACAAACAGTAAGAGTGTGGTCAATACTGTCAAAACTTGTGCTTGAATCTTTCAACATAATCATTGCAGCATTTCAGTTGCTATTGACAGAATATGTTAATGTTGTTTCTGTACTGTGACTAGTGAAGAATGCAGTGTTACATTTCGGATGAATTGTGGTGAATAAGATGTGGCTCGATCTGTGAGTCTCTGTTTTGTTTTTTTATTATTTGAAAATAGTCTATAATATTTAGGCATATTTTGATTTATATTTGACCTTTTTCAGTAATCTTTTGAAAGTGGACACTGTCGGCTGTTTTAAATTGGGGCCAATCAATTAAGTTCTGTTGATAACATTATGGATGGAAACTACTAGAATAGCGATTGCCATTTTTACTACTTTTTTGGGACTTTATCAAGGGGACACATGGAAGGTGTTATTTTAGAAATCATGCTTATTGTTTTATTAAGCTATGATCCTCATTAGTTATTATGTAGATTTTTGTAATCACTGAACTAAAATGGCCACTACTGCTACAACCACTCAGTGTTTTAATACTTTATATCAACAATATATGCATTATTTTAAATTTATTTAGTCTGAACTGAACAGGCTAACCTCTGACCAGCCTCACATTATACATTATCACATTACTTATAAACAAAGTATTGACATGACAATGAATATGTTGCTCATTGGTAGCATGTCTGAGAAAGTACCAATATAACAGAAAAGAATAAGTAATAATTTATATGTATACCTCAAAACCAGTAATAACATAAACTCAAATATAACAAATCCCAAATGCTGGTTTAACTTTCCTGACATATTTCATACTTAACCTTTTGTTTTGATATAATTTAAAGACGGCAAAATAATAAAAATGACAGATACACAGTACAGTACAAGTCTTTTTTGTTTTGTAAAGTGAAGATAACTTCAACATGCTGAAATAAAAGGTTTATAAATACCACAAAATTTGCCAGAACAAGCAGTAAACAGTAATGAACTTAATCCAATAAATGTTTGACGTGAGCAATGCTTGTCTTTAGACCTGTACCAAGTCTCTCAGGTACACTATTGTGCAGTTTTAGTAGACAATTGGCTGGCAGTTTGTTTCAAGCATCATGGAAAACTTGCTGCAGGTCTTCTGTAGACTCTGGTGTCTTGCCTGCTTCTGTCTCTGCTGGTAATCTCAGACACTTTTGATGCTAAATCAAGACCCAGTGGAGACCATAGCATGTGTTGCAGAACTCCATGTATTTCTTCTTTTTGAAGATAGTTATCCATAACCTTGGACATGTGTCTGGGGTTATTGTCCTGCTAAAGAATGATAGATGGTATTGCCTGATGAATAAGAATCTGCTTGTAATTCTTAACATTGGGGATTACATTAATTCTGACCAGATCATAAACTCAATTTGCAGAAATACAGAATTACATTTGTGGCAAGCGGCTGGGGGTGGCACCCAGCCGCTTACCACAGTGCCCCATCGCCAGCTGAGACCCCTAAGGGCCAGCGGCTCGCCCCACGAGGGCAGATCTACGACGAAACGGGTCCTACTACGTATCCAGGGTCCGGTCCTCCAACACTACAAGCAGAAACAGGGCTGGAGATGCTGCCTGGGCACGACCACCTGGTGTCCTTCCGTGCCATGCACAGGCAGCACTCCCTCTTCCGACCGGCACCCCGGGATTTACCAGTGTGGCGGAAGTGCTGCCCTTGCACCCGGAAGCACTCCGGGCATAAACCATCCCTGGTCTGTCAGCACTTCCTGGTGTTCCAGAAGTGCTGTCTCCCAGGCATCAAGGACCGGCCGGGTACCCAGGGAAAAGTAGTGCCGCTCTCCTGGTTCCTTCTTCCTCCAGGCATCCTGGCGGGGCAGGGTTCCTGGCCGTCTATCACATATTCTTTAACAAATGTAAGAGTTTCATTGAAACATTTGATTTTTTGGAAAACAAATGTTTGGAAATAAACCTCTATTAGCAAAAGTCCTACACTTTTTTATTTGGAATATAAATTTCTAAAACCTCTGTTAAAACTCTTTTGTACGTGTATTGTACAAACTACTTATTCCTGATTTTATTAGAGTTTCCTGTTGAAGTAGAATCTATTTTAAGGAAACATATTTTAATTGTACAAAGCAGAGGGGGCTAAAGGGAATATGAAGAGCAATTTATCATGTTGATTTTTCAAGGCTGCTTTATGCTTCATTCTGTGGTGGCTAATCTATCATGTGTCAAATTTTAATGAGGTTTTGGGAATGTATGAATTAATTGCTTTTATAATTAGTGACTATTTTCCTTTGTACATGTTTTGGTGTGTACATTTTAGGTTGGTCTATATAATAATGGAATTACTTGTAGCAAGATTGCTGTACATGAAACTATGAATATTGGAAGCTGCAGCATTCTGTTTTGCTTCATGGTTTCATTTTTCTTACAATGTTACTGTTGTGCTGAAAACATGGTGTGCTTACTAAGAGTACAGGTGCCACTCTACTGCTCAATATGCCATGTTAGAGGTGCTAACTAATGTAACATGCAGGAGAAAGATCAGAGTACACAGAGAAAAATGGACACAGACATACAGGTACAAACTACAGATGTGGAAAATTTGTTTTTACCCCTCCATGAAAATAAAGGCGATAATTGGCTGTTAAACTTGATACTGACAAAAGTAATTGGCACCCATCATTGTTTATTCCATATTTAACAAAAATCAAACTTTACTAGAGTTTTGATTGAGAAGAATACTTCAAATAATATCACATATGAAAATGGCATGGACAAAATTGATGGAACCCTTAACCTAATATTTTGTTGCACAACCTTTAAAGACAATCACTGCAAACAAGCTCTTAGTGAGACTTATAGTTTGGCCCACTCTTACTGAACAAACTGCTCCAGTTAGAATTTAAATCAGGGCTCACAGAGGGCAACTTCAGAATAGTTCAATGTTTTGTTCTTAACCATTCTAAGGTGATTTTAGCTGTGTGTTTTGGGTCATTATCCTTTTGGAGGATCCATGACCTGTGATTGAGATAGAGCTTCCTGACACTGGGCAGTATGCTTCGCTTCAGATTGTCATGATAGTCTTGAGATTTCATTGTTCCCTGCACAGATACAAGGCACCTCATGCCAGACACAGCAAATCAGCCGCAAAACAAAACCGAGCCTCCTCCATGTTTCACAGTAGGTATGGTGTTCTTTTCTTTGAAAGCTCCATTTGTTCCTCTGTACACACAGAACTGATGTGACTTGCCGAAAGGCAACAGTTTTGTCTAATTCTTCCAAAGGGCGTTCTCCCAGTTGCATTGTAGCTTGTCAACATGCATTTTCAACAGTGGATCTTCTTCCATTGAGCTAAACTGTCACTCACAAAGTGATAGATGGTGCGATCAGACAATGGTTAACCTTGACCTTGGAGTTCGGCTCGTATCCCTTTGGAAGTTGTCCTTAGCGTTTGGTCTGCCATTCTTACCATCCTTCTGCTTTCTGAGTGTTTTCCACTTGTGGTCATGTCCTGAAAGGTTGGCTATAGCCCCATGGACCTTAAACCTTTTAAATATTTGCAACTGTTGTCCCAGGCACATAAACCTGCTTAGAGATGCTGTTATATATTTGCCTTTAACATACTTGTCTATGATTTTCTTTCTTACTGTATCTCCTAAGACCTCTCTGTCCTTTGCTTTTTCTGGCCCATGTTCAGTGTGGGAAACGCAATGAAACAAATAGCAGTGACTACTTTTCTCCATTTAAATAGGCTGAGTGACTGATTGCAGGATTTTTGTCATGTGTGATACTAAATAAAGAAAACAGCTAGTTTTGAAAATCACTCTAATCCATTTATTTGTGGTCTTTTCAAAGGGTGCCAACAAATTTATCTTGGTCATCTTAGAAAATCTTTGTAGAATTAGCAATAATTTATCTCTTTTCCACTTACTTTGCTTCACTCAGTGACATATTAAAGGCATGCAGGTGTACATTGGACCATTGCTTTTCACTTAATAACTTCTCGGGATCCATATAGTACTTTTTCAAAGAGGTTTAAGGGGACCGACCAACAAATTTGTTAACTAACCATTGTGCCACCATGGAAATAATTCAGAAGTAAATTTGAAATTATGCAGAATCAAAACAGGAACAAAAGCACATTTTTTGTATTAATACTTAAAATGCAGAAATTTTCTCTTGTGCCTATTGCTGGTCAGGATGCATATTATGAATATGATGTTGAGTGCATGTCAAGCATTCTGCCCTGGTGGGTCATGACTAAAGCACATCAAAGCAAAGACTTGGTAGTCTGGGACTCGGTGGCCTTAACAAATTTCACTGTTGCATGACGTAGTGCCATGTACAGGTAGTCCCCAGGTTACGGACATCCGACCTACGACATACGAACGGGGCCGCAGCTGCAACGCATGCGCCTCAGTAACTGTTGCTCTGTCATCTTTGGCCTGGGGACGCTGCAAGCAGTGGCTGGATGGAGGCTGGAGGGGGGCGAATTCGCTGCCCGCGCAGTGTAGTGTCCCTCGGGCGTCTCCCGGTGGCAAGCGGTTTCACTGCCCGCCCACCACACAGAGCTGTCCCATTCATTCTCGTTGGGCGGCTGGTAATGCTGCAAGCTGTGACCCGATTGTGGCTGAACAGAGGTCATTGAGGGTGAACGGGGTGGCGGAGGGTAGCATTGTAGTGTGCATCGGATGGCTGCCTATTGAATGGGGGCGATTCACTACCCGCCTTTGGCTGCACCGTGTTCGTTCTCGGTGTGTGGATGCTGCAGGCAGCATACTGTAGTGGAGGTGACAGTGAGGTGGGCTGGTTATGAACCACCTGTCGATGCCTTCATTCATTCTCAATAGCAAGCCTGCTTGTACTGTTACGCACATAGCAGGAAGTTGTCTGTTGTCGGTACATCAGACGTGTTGATGACTGGTTCCTTCCTCTCTTCTCTCACTTCTGCTCTTTTTCCTTTTTTTTTCATCACCTAATCAAAGCACCATGATGTCCCTACATTGATGGATTGAAAGGCCAGAAGTCCACGTGACCATCATCATCAAGTCCTTCCATGAAAACCCTGAATACAATGAGGACTGATCATTTATGTTAGGTAGAATGTCCAGAGGGGGCTGGGCAGTCTCATGGCCTGGAACCCTTGCAGATTTTATTATTTCTACAGCCATCTGGAGGGTTTTTTTTGTTTTTCCTGTCCTCCCTGGCCATCGGACCTTACTTTTATGCTATGTTAATTAGTGTTGTCTTATTTTAATTCTTAACTTGTCTTTTTTTTCTCTTTCTTCATCATGTAAAGCACTTTGAGCTACATTATTTGTATGAAAATGTGCTATATAAAGGTTGTTGTTTTTGTTGTTCCTGCTGTGATAGCTTGTACAGTGCTGTGCAGAAGAGCTCATCTTAATCTTTTGTCTTCACCCTTCAAAAATGTCTCTGAAACACAAATCCGATGCAAGTGCTGGTGATACAGTAAAGAAAAGAAAAACCATCACCATTGAAAATAAAGAAGAAATAATAAAAAGGTCAGAGAGAGGTGAAACTCCATCATTCATTGGCCAAGCACTTGGTTACAGTCGGTCAACAATAGCATTTATTAAATTTATGTACCTGTTCCGACTTACACACAAATTAAACTTAAGTACAAACCTACAGTCCCTATCTTGTACATAACCTGGGGACTGCCTGTATATGCATTTCTGATCTTGCTTTCTTTTCTATATCATTGTGAATAGTAAATTCTTATTTAGGCATTTCCTACACTACTTTTGAGTCCTTCAGAGACGATCATTACTTCATTCATTCAATGACCTATTTCTGGTTACCTTTGCAGATTGTCACTTTAGTTGTATATCAATCATAGTTAATATATCTGCAGAAATGGTATAATATTTTATGTCTGTACTATCATATTTGAATATGTATTAATAACGTTTTGGATGCCTGTGGCTGCCAAATTACGGTTTTTCACTAAAAATGTCTTATTGAATATATCTTCTGGATGGCAGCAGGTGAGCTGGTCTTGTTTAGAAAAGAATTTTTGTTTGCTTGTAAGTCTTGAAACAAGGCTTTAAAGTTGTGTGATCAAGCTGTTCAGGGAGTTTACCAAAGCTTGTGGCACTCAAGGACTGTATATTTTGTGAATAAGCACCAGCAGGGTTAATTCAGTGCAGGACTCGCTGTTGCATAATAAAGTTGCTAAGGCAACCGTTGAGACAGTCCAGTAGACAGTTTTACAGAAATATCAATAGCGTTAGTAATGCTGTCTGCCTGGGAGACATCTTCCACTCTTGCAAGTGTTTTTAGTTTTGCAAGTCAGCATAGTTGCAGGCAGATTTGTTATTCATGAATGCCTTTTATTTTTGTATCACTGTTACTTAAGCTATATTAATTATTATTTTAATTTGCATCATTGAATGGCACCATGTGGTTTATGGAAATACAATTTATTACTAGTACAACATTCCTCACAAAATTACTATGTATGGAATAAAGAAAGACTTTAAATATTTCAGAACTTTGCTTTTTAGTTTTGTAACAGTGCCCTCAACTTTATGATTTTTGCAGTATTCTGTTATACCCAACTATGTTTATGTATGTATTGTAAAAGACAACGAGACAAAGATAAAAAATTTGGGGTGATACTGTTACCTTGTATATTATAAAGGAAAAATGATAAATGTAGCTTTTCCAGCAAAAGATTAAGCCGAAGGATGTGATTTTTTGATCAAACTATTCAAGATGGCAACACTTCTGATTAAATGCCAGCCAAGCAGGAATAGGCGGGTCCAGGTTAGTAGTTAGTAGGTAGTTTTGAAAATCCCTAAAGTCTTACTGTCTACCTTGCTACTTGATAGCTTATTCCATGTGTCTATGGTTTTCTGTGTAATGAAAAACTTTGTGCAAAATTTACTCTTAACAAGTTTTCAACTGTGTCCCTGTGTTCTTGGTGAACTCATTGTAAAGTAACAGTCTTGATCCACTGTATTAATTCCCTTCATAATTCTAAACACTTCAATCATGTCTCCTCTTAGTCTTCTTTTGCTTAAACTGTAAAGGCTCAGCTCTTTTAATCATTCCTCATAATTCATCCCCTGTAGCCCTGGAATCAGCCTAGTCACTCTTCTCTGGACCTTTTCTGGAGCTGCTATGTCCTTTTTTTTAGCTTGGAGACCAAAACTGCACACAGTGCTCAAGATGAGGCCTCACTAGTGCATTATAAAGCTTGAGCATAACCTCCTTGAACTTGTACTCCACACATTGTGCTATATAACCTAACACTCTGTTTGCCTTCTTAATGGCTTCTGAACACCGTCAGGATGTTGATAGCATAGAATCCACAATGACTCCTAATTCCTTCTCATAAGGTGTACTCTTGATTTTCAGACCTCCCATTGTGTATTTAAAACTAATATTTTTACTTCCTATGTATAATACCTTACATTTACTGACATTAAATTTTATCTGCCACAAATCTGTCCAAGCCTGTGTGCTGCCCGAGTCCTTCTGTAATGATTTAACACATTCCAAATTATCGGCTAATCTTGGTATCCTCTTCAAACTTCACCAGCTTGTTAGTAAAAATATTTTCCATTTTCCAGTCCTTCGGAATCTCCCCATTGCACAGTGACTTCATACAAATATATGTACTTTCTAGCCTACTTAAGAACTTGAGGGTAAATATCATCTGGTCCTGGTGATTTTTTGATTTCATTCTTTTTAATCTGAGCATTACTTCTCCTTCTGCAATTTCTAAATCACTCAGAACCTCCTTAGTAGTCTCATTTACTGTGGGAGGTTATGCACTTCCTCACTTGTGAAGACCTAGGAAAAATGAAAGTTTCTCTGTATGTATCCTTTAATTCCCCTTTACTTTTCCTGATGCACTTCACTTGACTGATCTTTTACTATTAAAATACTGAAAGAATCTCATTGGGTCATCTTTCGCCTTATCTGCTATATTCCTCCCCAACAGTCTTTTAGCCTTCTTAGTATCCTTCTTAATGGTTGCCCTCATGTTCTCATATGCTCTACAGTTCACTTTATTAGTTATGAGTTATTAGTCTTATATAGCTGTTTTTTTCCTTTGCAGCTTCATTTTAACTTTTTATTAACCCACTGTGGAATATTTTAAAATTTCCTATTAATTACTAATTTAGGTGTGTACCTGTCCTTCATGCATGTAGAACATTTTTAAACCTGTTCCACTGCTCCTCGACTAACTCTGAATTTAAAAGCGTATCTCAGTCTTTTCTCCTTAGACTTTGCCACATCTGCTCAGAATTTGCCCTGTTACAGTTAAAATTAACAGCTTTAGTCTTTGTATCTGCACTCTTACAAAACATTGAGAATTCTATTTTATTATGGTCATTTGATCCCAGTGATTCAATCACCTCTACACTCTCAATTCTATCCTGATTATTACAAAGTACTAAATCCAGACAGGCTTCGGCCTATGTTGGTGCTTTAACACACTGTGTTAAAAAACAATCACTTGTGACTTTGAAATTGCAGGACTTGTGCCAGCGCCATTTATCCAGCTTCACGTACTTCCAAACAGCCATCATCATTGAGGTGGAAACTTTTTGTTGATTTGGAGATATGAATTCCATAACTATATCCAGTCCCTTTTGTTCTTAAACTACACCACTGACAATTTCTTTGCATTTGGTATAATCGTTATCACATTGTGTGAGGAGCAAATTAGAATTGCATGCCATCATACATTACTGAATAAATTAATTTGCTTATTACAACCACAGCAAATGTGTTGGTTTGAAGACAGGAACAAATCCTGGACAAAGCATTAGTCTATCACAGGAAACAGTATATTTCAGACTTGCACTCACTCAGAGAATGCAAAGTTAGAATCACCAATTTGTTTAACTTGTTCATCGCTGAGATTGACAGACAACTAATGTACTGAAAGAAAACCTATGTAGACATATGGAGAATGTGCAGACTCTGCAGCTTCTGGGCTTGGATTTAAACTCAGCACTGTGAAGCTACCAGGCAGTGCTGCTAACTAAAAATTGATCATACTGCTGGTATAATTCTATTAATGAACTGAAGTGTGATCATTTCATAGTACAGTAAATTCTCAATCAAATACAATAATTTGTTTTTTAGTTTATCATAATTGGTTTGTTTCTGTGCAGCAAACAAGAACATTTTAAGAAAACAGATAGGTTTTTTTAAAAAGAATTAGGTTTACACAGTGCTGATATACATGGACTGGGGCACTTTATGAAGGTAAAATCATGTTGAAACTGTTTGGATGTAATCCAGTTTTGTGATATAAATATACTAGCCAATACATTAACATATCTGCTTTGCATGTTGACTATTTGTTTTTTTAAGGGGTTTCAGAAATAAAGAATAAAAATTATTTTTCTGTAGGAGATGATGTCATTTATCTAATCTGTAGGAGTACCAGTAAAGAAAGGAAATTGAGTAAGAAGAACATACTGTTAATGTTTTTTTGTAGCTGGAAGGTCATCCGTGCCATTTTTGTCTGACATATTCCATTATCAAAGAATTTTTGTTGCAGTCTTGCTGACTGGAAGTAATTTTACAAAAATACATTAATCATCACATAACAGCAAGTCTGTTCAGTCATATCAGCCTGTGTTGAGTGTCTGCATGACTAGACGCTGCAGATATTTCTTTTTTATTTTAAAAAACTTACACTTGCAGAAACCTGGCATCAGTGCCAAATTTATTGGCACTTTTATAAGCACTTAAACATTAGAAGGACTCTTAGGCTTATTTAAAGTGATGCATTGCGAAAGCTGTCAGTTTGTGTTACCCAATCAAGACAATCATTAAAACGAGATAGATACACTTCACTTAGAGTTGGGTCACAGTAGGTGAAAGTAAATTGAATTTTCAAGTAGAATAAGCAGTTCTTTTTTGTTGGATCATTTCATCCAGGATAGAATTTTTTTTTAATTCATTGGACATTCGGTAAATTCAAGAACTACTGTAACACTCTAGGTATATAAATAGGTCAGCAGTGTGGTATAGTGGTTAAGGCTCTGGACAAGGTTGTGGGTTCAAATCCCGCTACTGACACTGTGTGACCATGAGCAAGTCAATTGACCTGCCTGTGCTCCGTTTGGAAAAACAAAAGAAATCTAACCAATTATATCATAAATGTTGTAACTTGCCTTGGATAAAGGCGTCAGCCAAGTAAGTAAATATAAGCAACAGTAAATTAAACTGGAACTATTTCTTTTGGTGGTGGCATAGTTGTGTGAAAAATAAGGAAAATATCTTAGAATGGAAGAATAACAAATGAAGTGTTGTGAGTTGTTGGAAATAGCTGATGATATCAATTAGGGAACATCAGTTGTGTTTTCTGGGGCATATACTGAGGAAAGATAAGCTCAAGCATCTTGTAGTGATGGAAAAAATGATGACAGATGAAGTTGTGGTTGACATCAGATACCATTCATGAGTTACAGTAAGCAATGGACAGTCAAATGTTTCAAGTTGTTATTAGGACTTCACATATTAGAGATGGAAGGAAGACCATGATCATTCAAGTTAACACTAGAATCCCTGAAGCCTACAAAAAACTTGTAAATCCTGGGCCATCTTAAATTCTTTTGCACATCTCTAGTAGCATCCTGCTATCCCATCCCCCCTCGATGGAGATCAACTCGGGCAAAAAGTTCTCTCAGCTCAAGGCTCTTCATTTGGGTGTGAGCTGCCTGGAGTTGTATAGGGTAAATAATATATTGTTGTTTGGAATACATACATTTCATGTGTGTTCCGTGTCTTCAATGATCTGTGTAAGTGCAGGATGACAGGAAATACAAGAAATGTTGAACACATAGCTAAAACAGAAACTTTTTTTTGACAAAATTTTGACATGAAGTCTATAATATGTGAAGACTGAAGTCCAAATACCAAATAAACACTTTCACAAAAACTAAACGTAAAACAAAACATGAAAAAGAAATCAGGTTAGGGTACAATGCTGACATGTCTGCTTGGGTGGCGCGGCGGTAAGAACTTCTAACATAATCAAGAGGTTGCAGGTTTGATTCTGGTTGCTTCCCAGAATTACCATTTTGAGTAGTGAGCTTTTCTTATTATTACTATTATACAATGAAAACATACACGAGTATTACGAGTTTTTTTGTAGGCTTCAGGCTTAAGTGTTAAGACAGTGGGCCTTGATGATGGCAGTGGTGGTGTTGTGATTAGCAAAGCTGCTTCATAAAATGTCATTGGTTCAAAACCTACACATATTCTTTTTGATTTTATTTGACATGTACTTTGGTGTGTTTTTCTTCGTACTGTAGTTTTTCTTGCATCTTCCCAAAGAAGTACATTTTAGGTTAATTGGCAATTTTAAATAGACCTTGTAAAGTGTATGCATATTTAAGGCCTCACTGACTGAGAGTGATATGCTAGTACTTTTGCCATAGCTCATGACCATTGATAGTGCTAGTGTGTTGTTTAATCGAAATATACTGTACACTGATCAGCCACAACATTAAAACAGTTAAGGTGAATAACACTGATGATCTCACTACAGTGGCACTTGTCAAGAGGTGGGATATATAAGGCAGTAACTGAACAGTCAGTTCTTGAAAGTGATGTGTTGGAAGAAGGAAAAATGGGCAAGTGTTAGGATCGGAGTGACTTTGACAAGGGCCAAATTGTGATGGCTAGAAGACAGGGTCAGAGCATCTCCAGAATGGCTGGTCTTGTGGGGTATTCACAATTTGTAGTGGTTACTACCTACCAAAAATGGTCCAAGGAAAGACGACCAGTGAATTGGTGGCAGGATCATGGGCACCCAAGGCTAATGATGTGCGTGGGGAGCAAAGGCTAGTCTGTCTGGTCATCTCCCACAAAAGAGCTACTGTTGCACAAATTGCTGAAAAAAAATAAAGCTGGCCATTAGGGAAAGGTGTCAGAACACACAGTACAATGTGACTTTGTAGTTTCAGACTTGTCAGAGTGCTCATGCTGACCCTTGTCCATTGCCAAAAGCGCCTGCATTGGGCATGTTAGTGTCAGAACTAGACTATGAAGCAATAGAAGAAGGTAGCATGATCTGAAGAATCACGTTGTCTTTTAGATTGTGTGTATGGCTGGGTGTGCATGCATTGGTTACCTGGTTAAGAGATGGTAGCAGGATGCACTATGGGAAGAAAGCAATCTGGCGGATGCAGTATGATGCTCTGGGGCAGTGTTCTGCTGGGAAAACTTGGCTCCTAGCATTTATGTGTATGTTACTTTGATAACTACTACCTACCTAAAGATTGTTGCAGACCACGTACTCTACTTCAAGGCAACGGTATTGCCTGACGGCAGTGGCCTTTTTCAACAGTCCTCCCACGGTGCACAGATTGTTTAGGAATAGTTTGAGGAACATGACAAATTTTTCAAGGTGCTGACTGATTGAGTATGTTTGGGATGGGCTAGAAAAACAAGCCTGATCCATCCAGAATATCCTGTCACACCATGCACTCAGGGGCACGGTGCCATATCTGTATACTTCGCTTTAGTTGTCAGTTCATGGTTACAGATTTACAGTAGGTAAATATCTAACCTTAAGGGTAGCTATATTATGGATTCTTGGTTGTACTCTTATAGGTCACTGTCCTTCAAATTAATTTGTTTTTGCCTCTGCATTTTGTCATATTGTGCTGTCCAATCATGCATATTTATTTAGACATTTTTGCCATCCATGTTCTTAATCGGCTTGAGCTTGAGTTTAATTGAGTAGTACTGGAGGCAAAAGAAGAAACAACACTGGGTAGATTGCCACTGCACAATAGGGAATGCTTGTTGCATACAGTAACACTCAGTCTTACAGGGCTAGCTCTGCCTTACTTAATATTAACATTTTTGTGAAGTGGAAGGAGTCTCTAGTATCTGCCATCTAATGACTTATCTATAAATCCCAGCAAGATATCAAATAGATATAGCATTTATTTTCTAGCACTGCCAATCTTAATCTATTGTTTGTAATATTCTAGTATGTTTCTCCTGGGATGTCCCTGATTTTCCCCATCATAGCACCCAAAACTGTCCACAGTGTGCAGACCAACTTCCAGAGAGGTTTATTTGGCCTTTTATTTGTATCCTGCTCAAATGCTGCTTTGCCCCTGGTAACCATTTGTCAGTAAAGGTAAATTAACACAAAAGGAATTATGTAGTGTTTGCTTTAAAATGAAAAAAAAAAATGTATTAAATATTTTTTTCATTTAATGTTAATGTTCACATTCTGTAGCTGATGTTATGTTGGATTGTGCAGCCTATTTTTTAGTGTTATTTATTTTTGGCTTAAAAAACTCGAGTGAAGTATACATAATAAAGACAAACACAATCAACAGTCACTGCTATCAACAGTTCTGTCTATGATCCTTCGTCCTTGTCTGACAGAATATCAAACAGGATTTGTAGTACATAATTATCTTGCTCCCTGATAGCTCCTCAAAAATATTTTTAAAGGATTGCAATAAATTATTATGAGCTTTCTTTATTTTAATGCAAAGTAAAGACCAGAGAAAGTGTTTCTTTTATAACTCAGAGGGCCTTGTTTTGTCCCTTTTCATTCTATGTGTGGTTACAGCATTATCTTGTTTTTTTCTAAATGCATATTGCCAAATAATTGCTTTTATAGCATTCAGTCATGTAAACATTTTGTTTTTCTTTCTCTGCAGTTTTGTAGTCATTTTTGATGACTTTTACTGTCCAAATGGTGATGAATCCTTGTATTATGTGTTTGATTTATGAAAACTTTAACAACTGTTCAGAAGAAGTTTCCATAGTCAGTATATAAACGATGTCGTATCTCATTTAACACAACAGATGCATTTCGTAACTTCAGTAAAAGTACAAAGGGGGAATATTAATATGTGTAGTGAAGAGCAGCAGGACAGGAATGTTGCTTTCAACACTGCTGCTGCCTCCCTGATATTCCATGAATATTTGGTAGTAATAAATACAGTAAATGTAAATGTAAAATGGAGTGGCATGGAAGGATATAAATGCCAAGATAGTATTTTTACAGGAGACTCGCTTATGAAGCAAGAACCAGTTTTGGTTGCAAAGAGATTGAACTGGACAAATTTATCCTCCCAGCTATACAAATAAAACTAGGGGTGTGGGAATCTTAATACACAGAACTATTCAATTTGTAGTGTCAGATTTAATATCTTATTCTGAAGGGTGATATGTCGTTGTGATGGGCAATTTATCTAATACAAAAGTAATTTTGATTAATATCTATGCACCTAACGTGGATGATAGAGATTTCTTCTAAAATGTATTTGTCATCTCTAATTGCCACGTGCTGCCAAGCTTCTGTCTTGCCATAAAGTTTCAGGTCATCCATATAAAGCATTTGTGAGAACTTTGCAGCCATGTTTATGGTTTGGTAGCCATGTTTTGTCTTTCCAAGGATGAGGGTGAGCACTGTAATTGCTGTTACAAAGAGTAGAGGGAACAGGAAGTCACCCTGGAGTATCTCCATTTGAATGCCAATATTTCCAAGTACCTGTCCATTTGGACTGTCAGCAGCATGTTCAACGATACCATTGCAAACTTTAGTAACTTTCTGATGTTACTGTAGATACCAAGCATTTCCTAGCTGTTTGCAAACCAGTTGTGAGTGAAGGAGTCAAAGGGCTTCTTAAGTTGACCTAAGCTTCAGGGAATTTGGTTTTGCAGTCACATATTGTTGATGTGCAGTTAGTCCTTGAGGAGAAGGCGGAGGAGGTTGGGAGCATGCACTGATATAATGCATTGCCGCACCCATCATATTTGGATGGTGATATACAATGGACTGTGCTTTGCCTGCCTTTTTACTAAAATAGCCTTTTGCTAATGCTTTAAACACAGCCTATAGTGATACACATTTTGTTGTTTTCCATCTGTTGGGTTCTCCAGCATACTGAAGAATAGTCAAGATATGTAGATGATTTTCATTGCAGGTAATTTGTTATTGGTCTTTAGTGCATGACCCAAGTAACATAGAATATATTTGTATGGTTGAGTCTACTCTGTAATACAATGTGAAGTCATGTTTTGTCAGCTTGTTAAATGGTTAATATTATGTGCTGCAGTGCTCCAGCACCATCATTAAATTTCATGGCATATAAGCAAATCAAGTCAAATAAGTATACATGCATTAAAATGCCAGAGCTTAGGTTGGAACAGTGTGATTGTTTTGCTTTTGGCACATCATTTTACATGTAATGTCAATAATAAAAGTTTCCATAATTAGTTTTCTCCTGAGTCATTTCTGTTAAGAGTTTAAAATAAATGTTTAGATGGTGAAGCATTTCTTAAAGCCGCTAATGTAATGGAAGTGTATATGTGATACTAAGCGTTCCATTTGAATATTGTAAACCTCTCTTATTCATGACTAGGCCAAAAAGACTGTGCATGTCTTATAAAGTGTCGGGGTACCTGAAGGTAAACCCATCTATCCATCCATTGTCTAACCCGCTGAATCCGAACACAGGGTCACGGGGTCTGCTGGAGCCAATCCCAGCCAACACAGGGCACAAGGCAGGAACCAATCCTGGGCAGGGTGCCAACCCACCGCAGGACACACACAAACACACCCACACACCAAGCACACAATAGGTAAACCCACTATAATTGATGACAGGAAAAAAACACAAACATGTTTTACAATAAGTATTGAGCACATCTTTTCAGACAGGAGTCTAAATATCGACTGCCTATGATGGCGGATCTTCTGGCTTTAGGTACTTAAGGCAGGAAGAGGTGGTTCCAGGTGGACGCACATAAAGAGTGAAATCAGTGGTGTAATCTTTTGGTCTGCAGGGGAAGGAAAAAAAGGCATTACTACACAACGCAGGAAATTAGCATCACCAGAGCCCTAAAGCTGTCCCCTATGTGCACGTGCGTGACAACATACAGTTGCATGCTTACAAGATTACATATTTTGTTGATGTTTCACATAAAAAATAGTAAATACAGCTTTGACAGCAAGCAAGCAAAAACAATGGCATTTTACAGTTACAATTTATTTGATGAACTGAAAAAATTTTAGGATAAAAACATGGCTAAATGTGGCATTTGCAAAGGTCTGCACATCCTACTAAGTCAGTACTTGGTAATACCCCCTTTGGCAAAAATCACAGTATTCATACATTTTTTTTGTAGCCAGCTATGTGTCTTTGAAATCTTGTTTTGGACATTTTTTCCATTCTTCCTTGCAGATTGCTTCCAGCTGTGGGACATTCTTTGACCATCTTGCATGCACAGCACGTTTAGGTCCTACCCACAGATTTTCACTGATGTTCAAGTATGGGGACTGAGATGTCCATTCCAAAATCTTCATCTTGTGTGTCTTGAGGTACTTCATAGTAGATTTTGAAGTGTGTTTTAGATTGCTGTCTTTTTTTTTAGTTTCAGTTTCCTGTCTGGCGTTGTTTGTCTGAATGTTGTTGACATTTGTTGATATTTAGTGGAATCCATTTTTCCCTGTAGTCGCACAATGATTCACGTACCACTAGCTACCACACAGCAGGAAATCATAATAAATTAACCCCTGTACTTAACAGCTGGTAAGGTGTGCTGCTCCTTTTTTCTTCTAACAAACATTTTGTGGTTGTATTCAAATAGTTTGATTTTAACTTAATCTGTCCAAAGCACTTGATTTTAAAATGCAGGTGTTGTTTTGCATACTTAAGACATTGTTTTTTTTGATGAGATCTCAGGTAAGGTTTCCTTCTGATGTTCTTCCATGAAGGCCATCACGATGTAAGACCTTGTGTCCAATAGGGTGCCTAAACATTTGAAAATTCTAGGTTTAATGTTTTTACATTTTTTTTCAGTTCATCAAATAGCATTTTCATTAAAATACCACTGTTTTACTTAGTTTACTGACAAAATACAATCATATTTACTTAAAATGTCAGCAAAATACAGTCGTATGAAAAAGTTTGGGAACCCCTCTCAGCCTGCATAATAATTGACTCTACTTTCAACAAAAAAGATAACAATGGTATGTCTTTCATTTCCTAGGAACATCTGAGTACTGGGGTGTTTTCCAAACAAAGATTTATAGTGAAGCATATTTAGTTGTATGAAATTAAATCAAATCTGAAAAACTGGCTGTGCAAAAATGTAGGTCCCCTTGTCATTTTGCTGATTTGAATGCCTGTAACTGCTCAATACTGATTACTTGCAACACCAAATTGGTTGGATTAGCTCGTTAAGCCTTGAACTTCATAGACAGGTGTGTCCAATCATGAGAAAAGGTATTTAAGGTGGTCAATTGCAAGTTGTGCTTCCCTTTGACTCTCCTCTGAAGAGTGACAGCATGGGATCCTCAAAGCAACTCTCAAAAGATCTGAAAACAAAGAATTTTCAGTATCGTTTAGGGGAAGGCTACAAAAAGCTATCTCAGAGGTTTAAACTGTCAGTTTCAACTGTAAGGAATGTAATCAGGAAATGAAAGGCCACAGGCACAGTTGCTGTTAAACCCAGGTCTGGCAGGCCAAGAAAAATACAGGAGCGGTATATGGGTAGGATTGTGAGAATGGTTACAGACAACCCAAAGATCACCTCCAAAGACCTTCAAGAACATCTTACTGCAGATGGTGTACCTGTACATTGTTCTACAATTCAGCGCAATTTGCACAAAGAACATCTGTATGGCAGGGTGATGAGAAAGAAGCCCTTTCTGCACTCACACCACAAACAGAGTCACTTGTTGTATGCAAATGCTCATTTAGACAAGCCAGATTCATTTTGGAACAAAGTGCTTTGGGCTGATGAGACAAAAATTGAATTATCTGGTCATAACAAAAAGCGTTTTGCATGGTGGAAGAAGAACACCGCATTCCAAGAAAAACACCTGCTACCTACTGTCAAATTTGGTGGAGGTTCCATCATTCTGTGGGGCTGTGTGGCTAGTTCAGGGACTGGGGGCCCTTGTTAAAGTCGAGGGTCAGATGAATTCAACCCAATATCAACAAATTCTTCAGGATAATGTTCAAGCATCAGTCACAAAGTTGAAATTATGCAGGGTTTGGATATTCCAACAAGACAATGACCCAAAACACAGTTTGAAATCTACAAAAGCATTCATTTAGAGGGAGAAGTACAATGTTCTGGAATGGCCGTCACAGTCCCCTGACTTAAATATATAGTAATTGAAAATCTATGGGATGATTTGAAGCAGGCTGCCCATGCTCGGCAGCCGTCAAATTTAACTGAAATTTAGAGATTTTGTATGGAAGAATGGTCAAAAATACCTCCATCCAGAATCCAGACATTCATCAAAGGATATAGGAGGTGTCTAGAGGCTGTTATATTTGTAAAAGCAGGCTCAACTAAATATTGACGTAATATCTCTGTTAGGGTGCCCACATTTATGCACCTGTCTAATTTTGTTATGATTCATATTGCATATTTTCTGTTAATTCAATAAACTTAATGTCACTGCTGAAATACTACTGTTTCCATAAGGCATCCTATATAGTAAAAGGAAGTTGCTACTTTGAAAGCTCAGCCAATGATAACATACATATGAGTGTATGTAAATTGGCCAGGGTGTCCACACTTTTGCTTGCAACTGTATATTTAAACATAATGATCAAACATAAAGTATGCATAAGGACTGTAGCATCAGAAACAGTTCTTCAATGTTTAGCATAATGGTAAATGCTATTATTCTTTAATTTATATATCTCATGCAATAACAAGTATGATCACTTTATGCTTTGAATACAGTAGAAACACAACACAACAATGATTACAAAGTAATTTAAAAGTAAGGTGAGTGGTAAAGATATATTGAGACACTGGTATGGTGTTCAAATGCCTGGGCAGTCTAAATCAGTGTAATCCGTCCTAATTCTGGGTATGCATCAGAATTGTAACATTTACTTTGTGAGGTAGAAGTACATAATAAATAAGATTAGTTGAGTCAGATATTTGAAATATTAAAGTGTGTGCATCAATTTAAATGTTTAAAGTCTAAATATTGTCGATTGTAAAAGAGATTTGTCATTTTCTCCTTTTGATAGAGGTCCATAGAGGGCTCGAACCATAGTAAAAGATCAAAAACATCACCATACTTGTAATTGCTACCTTGAAATAGTCTAAAATAATACCCCACATGCTTATGTTTTTAATTTGTCATATTAACCTTCTATGAGTGGCTGTTAAGGGGCTAGGACCACCAGTAAAGAATCAAATATTGCAAACATTATCATATTTGTGACCAGCAACTTCAAAATAACATAAAATGTTAGTCGTCATGCCTATATTATGCACATTTTTTCAAGGTTTTGTGAAAAGGAGCAACTTTGACTCCTAGTATTCCATTAGGAGAATGAACCTATGGGGTTATTTGATGTTGCATGGACAATGTCAAGTTCTTCTCATCATTTTTGCTGAAGACACCTATTAGTATACCAGGTCAGGTGAGGCTAGGGAGCATGCACTTGTACAGCACGCTGCCACACCCACCACACAATGCAACAGCTTGGGATTCTGGTTGGCAACCCCCCAGGCAGACACGCAGTTCCATCCCACCCTGGAAATTACCCTCTATCTGCCGTGACCAGGTTTTACGTGGGCGTCCCCTTGGCCTGGTCAAGCCACTCGGGCCCTGAATAATGAGGATCTTGCGAACTGGATCACCATCAGGGAATTGCACCACATGACCGTAGTGCCGTAACGGACGCTCTGTCACAATTCAGGTTATGTTGCTCATTCGGGACTCCGTGAGCAACTGCTCATTCGACACAAAGTCAAACCAGCAGTACCCAAGGATTCTTAGAAGAGACACAGTGCCAAAGAAGTCCAGTCTTCAGTTCAGTTCACTGGGTAGCATCCATGTCTCGCCAACCATATAGCAAAAAAGGAAGCACCAGGACTCTAAAGACTTGGACCTTTGTCTTTACAAAGATATCAGGAGCACCACACACCCCTTTCCAGCGACCACATGACCCCTTCATTCTTTCTCAGTCTGTCTACTGGTTTCATAGGAAGAGTCACCAGAGACACGAATGTCACTGCTGAAGTAAGTTAACCTCTCGACAAGTTCAGTACTCTATCAGCCAACAGACATGCTGCTGATGGGTGTGCCTAAGAGGTCATTAAAGGCCTGGATCTTGGTTTTTATCCAGGACACTTGCAAGCCCAGCCCCAGTCAGAGCCTCCATTGACTCCGCGAAGATCATAGCATTGTCAGCAAAGTCTAGATCAGCGAATCTTTCTTCACCAACAGATGTCCCACTGCCGCTGCACCCCAAGACTTTGCCCAACTCCCAGTCAATGCAAGTCTTGAACAGAGTAGGAGCAAGAATACACTTCTGACGAACCCCAGAATCAACTGGGAAAAACGCAGAAGTTCTGCCTCCACTCTGCACAGCACTCACAGTACCAATGTACAGGCTGACCATGATATCCAGCAACCTTGAGAGAATCCCGCGAAGTCTCAGCATATCCCACAGGTCAGCTCGATCAACTGAGTTGAACACTTTATGATAATTGCCATAGACTGCAAAGAAATTCTGCCGATATTCATGTTTGAGCTCCGTGAGAACCCTCAGTGCCAGGATGCGGTTAATGGTATACTTCTTAGGCGTTAAACAGGACTGTTCAGGTCTCTGGTAGGTAAGCAAGTGATCACGGATGCTATTGAGGATGACCCCAGCAAGGACGTTACCCCACACAGAGAGCAATATTATCCCCCTGTAGTTGCCGCAATCCAGGCGATCACCCTTCCCTTTCCAAATAGGGCAAACAAGTCCTGTTTTCTTGTCAGTTGGGAGGATGCCAGCTTCCCAAATGGAAGCAAAGATTGCTTGCAATGACAGGAGGACAGCCTTACCACCAACCCGTAGAAGTTCACCCGGGATTACCACAGATCCCTGCAGCCTTCGCTACCCTCAGCTGGTTCACTACCTATGCAATTTGGTGAGATTTGGTAGTTCACAGCTAACTGGAGGATCAGCCTCAATAACCATGGACCCAGAGATATCCAATGTCATAGCTGGAGGATCAGCTTTAAACAGCTGGTCAAAGTAGCCAGCCCAGTGAGTCACAACTGCAGTGTCATCTGTATGGACCATTTCATCAGCCGCCCTGACTGCGACTCTCCGAGGAACAGATTTGGATGTGCTTAATGCTTTGAATCCTCTGTAAGCAGGATGTGGGTCACTAGACCATAGATGGTGTGTCACTTGCTAACAGATTCCTCTAACAAACACCTCCTTATGTTTCCTCAGAGCCCTCACAGCCATCCTTTTCAGTCCCCACTACAGACCGGAGTTGCCATCAAATCATACGCTGCGATTCCTCTCGATGATATCCAGAGTGCCCTGTGAGATGAAACACCTCCTTCTGGGAGCACTGGTAACACCAACACAACCCCCAACCACCTTCAGGGTCTTGTCACATTACATCACATTAGGATCGGCAGTCGCACCCTAGTCAGTAAGTTACTCACACAAACTGTGTGCAAACTCTTCAGAAATAGCCTGATCATGGTGTCTGGCCAGATCCATCCTCATTTTCATAGTAGGTGGTAGCCTACTGGACCTAAGCAGCAACAAGTCTGTGGTCAGAATTCACAAACTGGGCACTTCTATAGACCCTGCAGTTTTGTATGAGCCTCCAGCGTCTGCCCACGAGGATGTGATTTTTCTCCTTTATCACACCTCCAATATTGGAATACCTAGTCCAATGATGCGGCTCAGGGCAATGGAATCAGGATCCACCAATTTACAGCCCCTAACCTTTTGCAAAGTCAAGGAACATGGAACCACTTTCACCACGGCCACCAGACCCATGGGGACTGAGGCAGTCCAATGACTGACCAGTGGTTGCACTGAAGTCACCCATGACCAGAGGAGTGTCACCTCACGGGCACCCATCAACCACTGAGCGAAGTTGCAAATATAATGTCTCCCTCAATGAGACATCACTCACTGTGGTTGGAGCATACACTGAGATAACAGATAATGCACCCAGAGAGTGCTTTAATCTGAGTCTCATAATACGCTCATTGAAAGGAGTGACAACGGACACTATCAAAAGGAACTGATCCACTACAGCAACAGCTACTCCCTGAGTATGACAGCCATCATAGTGATCAGACCAATAAAAGGTGTACCCATCTACAGAGATCTGGCCAGTCCCAGGTCTGCGTACTTCAGAGAGTGCCGCCACTGTAATGCGGAGTTACGTAATTCCTCCGACAACAGAGGAAGATGATCATCATACTTTTTATCATAAGAGTGTGATTTCCTGCACAAAATATTTTACAAAAATGCTTTAAAATGAGGGTTTTTCTGGTCTAGACCCCCAATAACTGGGGGAAGGGGACCACAAAAAGTTTGACATCTTGCATAATTAGATATCAAGAAGAGTCGAACAGTATATCACATGTGGCAGCTTTTTAATGTGTTAGAGTAGTGGAAGCAAAACTTTTGAAAATTACTGTTAAGACTCCTGCTTGAATTTTTTGGCTTTTTTAAAATTGTTTTTTTTGCATATTGGTATTTGACCAATAATTTACATACTGTATATTCCCATGGTATTCTGACCTTTTGCCAGGCTTCAGATAAAGTCCTTCTCTTAACCCTTTGTGGGTCAGTCATCTCCTTGTTTTCTGTTCTTCTCCTGCTTTTGTTAGGAGCTGGGTGCTCTTGCAACACACTCCTTACACTGATGTTAGAGTATAAGCCCACTGATCGAGCACTTGCTGTACTTGTCCTACTTTTCTCACCATCATATGCTATACATGTATCCCTGTTCAAGAATCAGTCTCCTCCTGTCAACCAATTTTTTAATCTCTTCACTTGTTTGTGGCATTTTCATGTATATACAGTACCAAATGTTTTGGAAGATTAGGGTCTGTCATAGTTTATACGATTAATAATATCTTAATTTATCAAAGTGTTTTTCTTCAAAAATCATGACATTACACGTTTGAAATATATAAATCTATTCAACAAAAAAGGGAGTCAGGCAGATTGCATCAGCAGGAATATAAATTCCATTGAATTATTAATTGTATCTTTGTTGATTAGATGTAATGGTTAAATTTCAACAGAAAATGAGAGATCAGTAGCTAACTGAAGTCCACTCCTCATATTTATATTACACAAAATGTGGAAATGCCATTAGTGTTAACATGGAAGCAGTCAAGCAAATACAACTGCATAATTATGCTAATAATAAAACCTTGATTATTGTGGAAATGAGTCACTGATGAGATTTGACTGCATATAAAGCAGTCTTCAGATATTATTAACCAACAAAGTTCAGATATCATTAGCCTTGTATATTTTTGTTTAGATTAAGTGTCTGCAGAATATTTAATAGTACATTTCAGCTTTCATTTTGCTTGTTTTTACAGGCTGTGTAATTATAGGATAACTTAAAGGTACTCAACTTCTTTTTATGTCCTATAATTGAGTTTTAAAATATAATTAATTGAAAAAATAGAATTTCTATGAGTACCTCATGCTGTCCATCGCCTCAGATCTCTGCTTTCTAGACAATTTAAACACAGCTTCAAAATACTCATGTTTTTAAAGTTTACTTATATGAAGATGGAGAAGATACTAGGGAGTTTTATACACAAAAGGTTATGAGGGTCTGGAGTAAATTACTAAGTCTTAAATCGCAGTGAGACAACAAGTGGCTACTTTTAAAAATAACAAAGGGAACTCAGTATTTAATAATGTATTATTCAAGAACTAAAGCAGTGTCATAAATCAGGTTAGGGTTAATAAGCGTGTTATAAAACGGCCTTGGGAAATACCTTCTTATATATAAACGTCTACACGTGAAAGTGTGTATGTCTGTCTGGACTGGAAATGAGAGGTGGTGTTGGGGTTAGGGCTCCGCCTCTGAGGAAACAGAAAACTCGCTTAGCTGGTAATATTTTGGTAACATCGGCAAAATATGCATACTGTATGTGAACGCACCTTGAACACCACCCTGAAAACATCCATATGGAGCATAATAATCAATCCTGCGCATATACAGTCACAACACTGTAGAACTTCATTAGCTGGTAGAGCAGACTTCCGCCTGACACATCGAGACATCACCACTTGCATTCAAGTATATCTGGCTATGCTCCACACCTGATATCACAAGATCATGCAGAGCATTATAGTATGTCTGTATTCTGGGGGTTAGGAAAGCGAGGGTAGCCTCTGTCAGGGGTGTGGAAATCAATTTTTTTTTTCTACTTGTCCACAGACAAGTAAACTTAGAAAATTCACTTGTCCGCCAGTTAAATTCACTTGCCAATAAACAAATAACAAAAGTGAAAAATTGTTTATTTTTTCTGATCTCTTTTATTGATACCAAAACTGCCTTCCATTTTAAAACTGAAAAAAGTTCTTTCAGGGAGTAGTATTTTGCCATCTTGCTCTAGAACACTATATAAAAGATTCCCTTATCATTTTAACTCATTAATAAACAATGCCTTCATTATAGCTATAGTTTTGTTTCACATATTACAGTTATATAACAGAACACTGTCCTGATTCATTTTCTGACAGGTTCTTCAGCTTTTGCCTTACAACATCTTCTCCCCCAAGAATGTTAACCATCTCAGACAGCATGGGCTGAATGCTGTTCATTTCTGCATTTACCCATGGAAACTCTTTGAGCCATTGCGATTGAAAAGACTGTTTTTGTTTTTTATCATACTGACGGTTCCTTTCAGCTTTTGTTTTTCTTTTCTTGCCCTCATTGTCAGGTTTCTCAGGGCCTGTTGTGACAGTTTTAATCAAGAAACGATCCATTTCTCATCCGCGATGCTACATGCTTCAGTTTCAGCAACACACATATAGCAAGAAAAACGTGCTTACGGCAGTGCATTATGGGTTACGCAGCTAATTCCTAATGACGTATTCGAAATTCCGCAAGATGGTACATTTCCAAAGAAGTAAATATTACCGATGTTGTCGGGGAAAAAATAATCGCATCTAAGTGAAGATTTTTATAGATATTTCATAACATTTGGAAACAGAATGTTTTCTTCTTTATTTTTAATAAACTCTAATCAAAAACGATCTATAGACAGCTCATCAAAATTGATGTTGTCACGCAATAAACTTCTTAACTCCACAATATATCACAACCTACGCGAAATCGCAAATTTCAGGAAAGATTAACTGCCTAACAAGCTTTGTTACGTTGTGAAAACATTTGCATTGTAAGTAAAATGACCGCATTTTTATGTAGAAACAATGAATTTTATCAATAATATATAAAAGTTATCGATTATAATAAAAATCATCAGATTATATCGTAATGTCGGCATGAAAAAAATTAACGCATCTCCAAGCGTCTAAATAGTAGGGTAAAATACTTATGTAAGACCGTAAGAGTGCTTCCCCTTTGAAAAATCAGCCGTCATTTTGTAAACAATATTGAAGACCAATTTGAGACACGAAGAACATGCCTAAGTAGACTGTTTCCGCACAAAGTATGTACCCAAATATTTAAAATTTGAAAGTAGTGGTAAAAATGTGAACCTGCACAGTACATATACTTATTTTTTCTCCAGAAAATTGCACTTGTCCGCGGACAACTGAAACCAGAAAAACTCGCTTGTCCAACGGTGTCGGACGAGTCAGGCGTTGGATTTCCGCACCCCTGTCTGTTAATTAGCACATGTGATGATGCGATTGCTGTTACAATGAATAGTACAAGCCATATGAAAAGCTGAGGGTTCTGCCACTTACTGCATTTTACAAAAAAGTCTGGCACCATGAGACCTTATATTCCTCTATGCCTGTTCCAATAGTTTGTCATGTTAAAGCAGCAGAAATTAAATGACACACCCATCACAGTATCAGAAAGTGATAACATGTTGCTTGGACATATGATTAAGAATTTCACTGTTCTCTGAACATGTCACAATACTACTGTCATGCAATATGCACATATGACAAAAGGGGGCTATGGTGGAAATCAGATTCCTAAGATGATATTGATGTAGTATATTAAGACTATTATTACTTAGTATAAAATCCACACTTTTATATTTGAAAGCAGAAATAACTAGAAATAAAAGCAGTTTGAAGCCATTTATATTGGCCTTGGCCCAACCAAATGTGCATAATTATTCTGTAAATGCCTTATACACTTATTACAGATTGCTGTAATTAACAAGGGAATCTTGAAATGACATTAAAATTACTAAATTGATTTTGATATCTTATGCCTGCCCTCTCACTAATGCAGTTCATGGAGAGTTTTGTGGTAGATATTTAGGCAGTTTATATGCTGGAATGGCAAATCTTAAAGCTATGATGAAGCAAAGCTCAGTTGTCAAATATTTCAACAAAAATCACCTGTTGGAACAAGAAATCCCTTAACACCATTTACAAGTTCATGGTGGTAGAAAAAAAATTGAATCCCTAATGCCCATTGAAACATCACAGTTTTCAGAAATTGCAGCTGAAATGAGAGATCCTTGCCTTGGTATAACTGGCAGTAGGCATACAGGCATGCTTGGTATTACATAAGAAAGCTACATCACAGCTAGTCAGCCCGATCTATTGCTTACTGATGAACGTCTCAGTTTATCTAAATTGAACAACTTCCTACTTATATTTCACAATGTCCTTAGTTAGTGACCCGGCAATGCCATCTTAGGGAGGATAGCAGCTGGGACAGAGAGCATCCTGAGTGATTTTCCTGCTTAGAGACCATACATCAGATCCATCTGTAGTGGGTGTGCACTGAACCCAGACTCATAAGATTGCATAAGATCACATTATTTAGAAAACCAGTATTCCCTCACACCAGTTTATAAACTTCTAGCTGTCCGTAGTAGTGAAACAGGACAAACTTTAAAAATCAATAAACAAACAGGTATTGCTAGCTAAGTGGAGGAAAGGCATGCTCCAAAATGTGGCAAGAGGTACACCAATTCGAACGGAGGCTTGTGTGTGAGTGAGGAGGGCCCTGCCCGGCTCCCCACTCCTGATTTCATGCTTCCCCCTCCCCTCAGCCCACAGCTTCTTATTTGGATTTGCGCGAATAAATCGCTCCTGCAAGCGAACTATGATACTTAGCGCTATTAGAGGAGTTGCAAAATCAACCTGAATGTTCAAGCAAATTATAGAAAAAAGTAGATCTCTTGTGAAAACGGACAGACAGACAGAGGCTGGATTTTATACATACTGTACAAGTGGTGCCTTGGTTTGTGAGCATAATTCATTCCGCAAATATGCTTGTGATCCAAAGCACTTGTATATCAAAGCGAATTTCCCCATAAGAAATAATGGAAACTCAGATGATCTGTTCCACAACCCAAAAATATTCATATAAAAATGATTAATGCAAAACATAAAGTAAAGATACATAAAACAAATTAAAGGGCACTTTACCTTTGAAAAGAATTGTGGCTGGTGTGAGGGAGACGAGAGAGAAGAGAGAGAGAAGAGTAGGAGGAGGGTTATTGTGTAGGATAACTTTCACTATAACGGAGTCAATTTTTTCTTTTTTGGCGACTTTTAACAAGGAACCTATCCAATGACCGTTGCTTTTGCCTCCTTTTGAGGATTTCACGAAAATGTGACATTGCATTGTGGTTAAACAGATTCATCACTCGCACACAAAATAAAAAAAAGCTTTACGCACACACATGGTCACAATGCTATAGTAAACAGTATCCGCTTGTACAGATGTTGACTATATGAGTAAGGCACGCCGACTGAGACCGAACATGGGAGACTATTACCCACAATCCCACAAAGTGAGAAGAACCGTCGGCTCAGCTGTGATCACGTGACGCTCAGCAGGCAAAGCATATATGTGCAAAACACTCGCAGACCAAGTTACTACAATCCAAGGTTTTACTGTATAGAGATAACTATAAAGATAACTATAAAGAGGCTCAGTAAGAGCAGATGCTGCAATACAATACACACTAGCCAGTAAACCACATTCATAAATTTGAAACAGTGGGACTTGCTTTAACAGTAAGCTTGGTTGTTTTACGTCCTTAGGTCACTCTTCATTAAATCGTAAGTTTGAACATTTTCATGTCCCCAGCTGTTGTAGTCAGTGTATACTAAAAAAACATGCTCAATGGCTAAAATTTAACTCAGTTCTAGAAAAAGTTTAATTGACTGTTTTACTAGTTTTGCAAAGTGTTTTTAAAGACAAAAGGCTATACAGTAATCCCTTCTCGATCGCAGGGGTTGCGTTCCAGAACCCCCCACGATAGGTGAAAATCCGCAAAGTAGAAACCATATGTTTGTATGGTTATTTTTATATATTTTAAGCCTTTATAAACTCTCCCACACTGTTAACATTATTAGAGCCCTCTAGACATGAAATAACACCCTTTAGTCAAAAGTTTAAACTGTGCTCCATGACAAGACAGAGATGACAGTTCTTTCTCACAATTAAAAGAATGCAAACATATCTTCTCTTCAAAGGAATGCGTGTCAGGAGCAGAGAATGTCAGAGAGAGAGAGAGAGAGAACATGAGAGAAAAGCAAACAATCAAAAAATCAATACGTGCTTTTGGGCTTTTAAGTATGCCGAAGCACAGCGGTAAAGTAGCATTTTTTAGAGGAGCGTCCGTATCCTCTAGGCAAACAGCCTCTGTGCAAACAACCCCTCTGCTCACACCCCCTCCATCAGGCGCAGAGAATGTCAGGGAGAGTGAGAGAGACAGAGAAAAGCAAACAATCAAGCACTGTACGGGAAGCACATCGTATATCATTAAGGAGTTTTATTTAATACGTAAACATGCTCTGATTGGGTAGCTTCTAAGCCATCCGCCAATAGCGTCCCTTATATGAAATCAACTGGGCAAACAAGCTGAGGAGGCATGTACCATAAATTAAAAGACCCATTGTCTGCAGAAATCCGCGAACCTGCGAAAAATCTGTGATGTATATTTAGATATGCTTACATTTAAAATCCGCGATGGAGTGAAGCCACGAAAGTTGAAGTGTGATATAGCGAGGGATCACTGTATACATACTCTCTTCCGATTTCGCATCAGCCGGCTACTGCACTTCTGGCACTGAGATTAAACCGGACTAGCTATGGCATTTTTCACCCGATCGCTTCAAGACATGCTCAGAGTTATGGCAAATGATGTAAGTCGCATAGTCGTATTATTTAAGCATTGTGCCAAACATCAGGAGCTATAAAGGGCTTTAAACTCTATTTTTTAAAGCTACATCCACAATTATGAAGGTAAGATCCAGATGTATTAAAAACTCGTGTCTACTATCAACTTACATGAGACAAATATGTGATTACATTAGGCTTCATTAAAAAAAACAAAATTTCAATAATTAGACTTTAAACTTTATTCAGGGACAGGTGAATATGTGTGTAAACTTAAGACATAATAACATGAGTCTGCTGGACATCTTACCTTGTAAAAAAAGTGAAAAGTTTTTGCTGATTGTGACATGTACCTACTGGGTATTCACAAATATAGTTTCGGTTTTACTGTATCATGTAGGAACTCTGAGAAATAGACATTTTTATGTTTACTGACAATAACGTATTTAGTCACATTTATGTTCCACAAAAGCTATTCAATTCAACAGAATTAAAAGTGTTTTGCTCCTGATTTTCTTTTGTATTCAATGTCTGGGGCATCACATTCCAGTGTCCAACAGTAGTCAGCAGGGATTGACGGATTCCAGTTGCCCTGGTATCATTTCTCCATCGTAGCAATGTCCTGGTGAAACCTTTCAGTGTGTTAGTCACTGACAACACCGAGATTTGCGGGGAAGAAGTCCAAGTGTGAGTGGAGGAAATGAATCTTGAGTGACATGTTGCACTTCATTGTCTTGTATGCACAAACACAGACATTTTCATACCTGGTGACAGTAAACACCATTCCTGCAGTCTCGAACCCAGCAGCTCAGCTTTTGCTTGTGACAGACCCAAGTCTCTGACCAAATTGTTCAATTCGGACTGTGTTATCAGATGTGGATCGCCTGATGAACACGGGTCAAAGTCACTGTCAATACCCTGCATTGTAGTTTTTTCATCTGGCTCGTCTAAGGTCCAATCCTGTGGTGGTTTCGGGATTGGAAGATTGTCATCATGTGGCACAGGTCTCATTGCTGAAGGCAGATTAGGATATTCAATTGACTTCTTGTTTTTGGCAGAGAAACCAGACACATTAGTCAAACAGAAGTAATAGTCTGTCACACGGTCTTTCTGTTCTCGCCATATCATTGGAACAGCAAACGGCATCGTCTTTCGAGTGCAGACAGATGATAAGCTTTTTTCACAAGAGCAGTCATCCAGCGTCTTTGAGGTGCAAGTGTATATTCGCCACAGATACAGTAGAATGTATCGCGGCTATTATGACATTGACGAGACATATCGCCCGACACCAAAACGTCTATAGCATCAAGCTTACAGTTGTGCTTGAAAGTTTCTGAACCCTTTACAATTTTCTATATTTCTGCATATATATGACCTAAAACATCATTAGATTTCCACTCAAGTCCTAAAAGTAGATAAAGAGAAACCAGTTAAACAAATGAGACAAAAATAGTATACTTGGTTATTTATTTATTAAGGAAAATGATTGAATATTACATATTTGTGAGAGGCAAAAGTATGTGAACCTTTGCTTTCAGTATCTGGTGTGACCCCCCTTTGCAGCAATAACTGCAACTAAACATTTCCAATAACTTTTGATCATTCCTGCACACCGCTTGGAGGAATTTTAGCCCATTCCTCTGTACAGAACAGCTTCAACTCTGGGATGTTGGTGGGTTTCCTCACATTAACTGCTCACTTCAGGTCCTTCCACAACATTTCGATTGGATTAAGGTCAGGACTTTGACTTGGCCATTCCAAAACATTAACTTTATTCTTCTTTAACCATCCTTTGGTAGAACGACTTGTGTGCTTAGGGTCGTTGTCTTTCTGCATGACCCACCATCTCTTGAGATTCAGTTCATGGACAGATGTTCTGACATTTTCCTTTAGAATTCTCTGATATAATTCAGATTTTATTGTTCAATCAATGAAGGCAAGACGTCCTGGCCCAGATGCAACAAAACAGGCCCAAACCATGATACTACCACCACCATGTTTCACAGATGAGATAAGGTTCTTTTGCTGGGATGCAGTGTTTTCCTTTCTCCAAACATAACGCTCTTCATTTAAACCAAAAAGTTCTATTTTGGTCTCATCTGTCCACAAAACATTCTTCCAATAGCCTTCTGGTTTGTCCACATGATCTTTAGCAAACTGCAGACAAGCAGCAATGTTGTTTTTGGAGAGCAGTGGCTTTCTCCTTGCAACCCTGCCATGCACACCATTATTGTTCAGTGTTCTCCTGATGGTGGACTCATGAACATGAACATTCGCCAATGTGAAAGAGGCCTTCAGTTGCTTAGAAGTTACCCTGGGGTCCTTTGTGACCTTGCCGACTATTACACGCCTTTGCTCTTGGAGTGATCTTTGTTGGTCGACCACTCCTTTGGAGGGTAACAATGGTCTTGAATTTCCTCCATTTGTACACAATCTGTCTGACTGTGGATTGCTGGAGTCCAAACTCTTTAGAGATGGTTTTGTAACCTTTTCCAGCCTGATGAGCATCAACAACTCTTTTTCTGTGGTTCTCAGAAATCTCCTTTGTTCGTGCCATGATCCACTTCCACAAACATGTGTTGTGAAGAGCAGACTTTGATAGATCCCTGTTCTTTAAATAACACAGGGTGCCCACTCACACCTGATTGTCATCCCATTGATTGAAAACACGTGACTCTAATTTCACCTTCAAACTAACTGCTAATCCTAGAGGTTCACATACTTTTGCCCCTCACAAATATGTAATATTCGATCATTTTCTTTAATAAATAAATGACCAAGTATAATATTTTTGTCTCATTTGTTTAACTGGTTTCTCTTTATCTACTTTTAGGACTTGAGTGAAAATCTGATGATGTTTTAGATCTTAATTATGCAGAAATATAGAACATTCTAAAGGGTTCACAAACTTTCAAGCACAACTGTACTTACTGTTATATTGCTACAGATACTATACTGATACTATACATACACACTGACTATCTATGTAAACCAAATGAGCAGGATCGGTGTATGCAAGCCACCTTTATAGCATGCTGAGACAGTGTCAAGCTCGTGCAGACCTTCCCAGGCATGCCCAGGATGTCATCTTCCACAGAACAGCTTCCAACCTGGCCTGATTCCATGCCTGGACATGCCCAGGCTGCACAAACCGTTGTTGATATGTCACTTACGGGAGCGAAAATGTTTGGATACAAATATAAGAAAAAATCATGACAAAACTGATGGGTAAATTTTGATGTGATATTTGTTATCAACACCCAAATATCTATAAGAAACACCCAACAGTGTTCAAGAAGCAAAATCATTGTTGTGCAGTGTAATAAAAGATGAAACATATAAATCCATCAACCAATATTACTTTTCTGTCATAGTGACAGAAAAAAACAGTTTGAACTAGCATAATGTAATAATTTAGGTGAAAAGGTATCAACAGCTTTGTTAGCTTACCTCGGTTAGAGTGCTCTCACATTTTGCTGGTTTGTAAATTTGAATGTATTGCCCTGACAAATTAATAAACTGATGTGCTTCCAATGATTCATAAAACTTTTAAACTTGCCCATAATGGCCTTTGTCCAAAAATGAGGTAGTTGTTTGGATTGTTTGTTAAGCTTACCTTGTTTGCTTTGAGCTCACCTTGATTGCTTTGAGTCCTGGTAAGGCCCTTTCTCTTTCACGCTTCCTTTGTCCATTTGATTTTGCTTTCATAAAAGCATCGCAGTTTCTTGCGATATGTCACTGCTACTGGCACATCACATTCTAAAGAAATCAGTCCAGTCCTGTAAAGATGGCATCCAGGCCCTAATACATAGCATTGTAACATATTCCACATTCCCTATATTACATCAGGCTGTTTTTGAAAGTGTCATTCATGATTTATGACCAGCACACAAGAGCAACTAAAAGAGCTCACATTTTCACCCAGAAAAGTCTGCATTTTTACTTTTTTGTCTGAATATACAATGTCCAATTTTTTTTACTAATTTTGCTCAAATATTTTTGATGACTGAAAATTGAGGATCTCTAGTTTATTTTGTTCTAATAAAGTATCTGTAGAATTTGTGATCTAGATAGATAGATAGATAGATAGATAGATAGATAGATAGATAGATAGATAGATAGATAGATACTTTATTAATCTCAAGGGGAAATTCACATAATCCAGCAGCAGCATACTGATACAAAAAACAATATTAAATTAAAGAGTAATAAAAATGCAGGTAAAAACAGACAATAACTTTGAATAATGTTAGTATTCCCCTGGGGTGGAATTGAAGAAATCTATTCTCATTACATCCCATAATTTGCCGTTTTACATGTCTTTTAGCGAGTGCTACTGTGCTTCTCCACATACACATCTGATATTGTTGATTTTGCTACCTGAAGCCTTGTTCAGGTTTATTATTTAAAAAATATAATAAAAATAATCAAATATTCATATTTACATGTCAAACAAACATGTTTAAAGCTAGCCATTTTGTATGTGTTTCCCTTTTTTAAACTTTTGTAAACTTAATTGCAAATGCTAATTTCTTGTTTACTTCATGAGTGATGAGCTGTGATGCACCACATTGGCATGTAATTTTCCTGATCTCAGAGAATTATACAATACAACACAACTTCTTTTTTTGCATAGTACTCTTCATTGAGTGCAGGCACAGATCTCTGTGAACAATTCTTAGTTACAAATATACTGAAGTATAGGTTATAGTAATTACTAAGTGCAGAACTGGTACACACTTAAATGTAGATTTGTTAAAAACACACAAAGAGCAAGGTAGAAACTGGTTTAACATAAATTGAAACCAACAATGTCTCTCTGTTGATAATTGATGAACTATGGTAGTTGACAATTGTGAAGATTAAAATTGTAAAGAATGATGGCTTGCCTAGCCAGTTTTATCCACTTTGGTATGGTTCTTCCTTTTACCTCATATTCATTTTTTATCTCAGATTTTAATTGCTTTATATAAGACAATAATAAAAATGTTGAATTTTATTCACTTGGTGTACAACAAAGTGGACACAATCAATGTTCACATTTCAGCTCCAGAAATTCCACAAAATATCTGCACAATGTAACATTCCTAATCCATTTTTATCTGTTTAAAGGATTAGATTTGCATGTCATTTTAGAAATTTACAGTCCTGAAAGAGAACATAAAAATTAGGTTTCAATTAGCTTCTCGGCAGGAAATTCCCAAAGACTGCAATGTGATGTTTAGTAGGAGATTGCAGTAGCAGGCAGCCATTCAGTATGCCTCAGACAAAGAGAAAATTATATTTTTATGCTATATGCAATTAGAATAAATTAAATGAAAATTAATTACATTACAATAAATTATTTATATTAAAATAAAAGTGTTCTGCCTTTATCTGTGAAAAGAGAAGCACAGCTGAGTATTTACTAGCCACACAACAGGATAACAAAAGGCATTTCACTTTTTTATATTGAATGACCATGTTTTGCCATGGGCCAGTTTTGCTCTAACATACAAGAATGTCAGCAAATAAATCAAAATTATACCAGTTATATGTGCCATGGCAACTATTGGAATATCCTGGAAATGCAGAATGCCAATGGACAAGGTGGCATCTGAGCCATAGCATAGGCAGAATAACTCTGGGAAGCAAAGCTGAACCAATTGCATTTTTTAATAGTCACCCACTGGTTTTAATTTAGCGTTGAGTCTAGGCATAATGGCTCCAGCTGCATTGAGAGGTTTTACTTTTTTAGGATACACATGCTGAAGCAATAGGTTTCCTGCACATTGTGCGAATTCCCCTTATTGTAGGAAAAAGGAAGGTTCTATGGATTATACAATACTGTCTTAGGCCACCTGTGAAAGTTATTTAAAAACTGGTTATTTGGGAAGTGAAGTGTTAATTAGCTTGTGAAAACACTACATATTAGAACACGCACCTAAACATTGATTTAGTAAAAAGTAGCAGGAAGCTTTTCAGTTTTAAAATAGAATTTTGTATGGATTCCCTTAGACTGAATTGAAAGCATATTAAATTGGGTATAGTGATGCTTCAGATTTTTCCAAACACCAAGGAGGATTTGCATAATTTATTTTAACCAATGTTGTTTTTCCCCTTGTCATTTTATGCCACACAGTTTCATTTATATTAAGGTCGGAGGTCTAAGGTGGCCACTCTAATATTGTTAGTGTTCCATCTAAGAATGGAACAACACATATTTTTTGTATTTAATACCAATACCATTGAAATTTCATGATGCACAATACCTCTTCGGTAGCATGGCAAATATAGAAATCCCATTCAATTACTTTTCTTTTAATAGTACATTGCCATGTTTGCGTGTCCGTAGAGCACCTTCCAGGCTCATTAGATGTATGTTATACCTACCACCCCAGCATGAGAATGGGCACTGTCACTCACCATGTCATCTCCCTTCCCCACCCCCTCCCCATGGCTCCGAGATGTTGCCTTGTGAGGGCAACTGACTCTGCCCCTTCTGGTCAGACCTCTATAAAACACATGCTCTCCAGAAACAGAGCTTCTACTATTGGACTGAGATGACCACAGGGAGGAGCTCCCTCCTGGCTATTCTTTACCCATTGATGCTGTTTTTGTTTCACTTTCTTGTGGATGAGGTCCTGCATTTGCATAATGTTTTTGTTTTCATTTTGATAGAATTAAACAAGACAACCCAGCTGGCATCGCAACATTTTGCATCTCTGGGCTGTGTCATTTCCCCGACTTGACAGCAACCTCCATTACTCATGAACAATATTGTACCTTTTTCTGTAAAAGAATATAAAATATGTAAATACAAATATTAACAGCAACTTTAGATCCATGAAATTCTCAACCAACTAGTGTTTAAGGAAAACGTTATTAGCATTCATAAATATCATAATACAATGCAGTACTTGAATTTTAATGTGTGATAGAATTGGGGTTCTCCCAGTGTAACAACAGTTTTGGGATTTTTTTTAATCTTGGGGTATTTCAGTAAAGATTTTCTAAATGATAATATCATCATAACTACCTGGTTTATCTTACCATGTACACATTCCAAATTTATTCTCTGATATCAATCAATTCTAAACAATACAAATTAAAACATTATTATGTCTGTATGGTTGAATGAGTTATTGTGAAGATAAATTAGGATATTTTAATGTAAATAAACTTTTTACAGCCATTTTTGTAACTAAATTCTTTCAAAATCTCTTTTTTAAAAAAATTCCTATGTTAGGTTTGTAACATTTAAAATTATAAGGGTTAAAAGATTTATAAAATTTACTAGGGGGGCTTTGCCCCTGCTTGCTTTGCTCGCCAACCCCTCAGCCTGTGCTAACCGCCATCCACTTCGCATTTCTGCCGCTCGCGTATGTGGATTTGACTTTCACCAAACAACAAATCTTTTAATTCTTGTGGATAGGCCTCTTTATTGGGAAGAAACGCTACTTTTCCCTGAAGGCAACACGAATGAGACAATCTACAAGTCACCGACTTGAGGTTTAAATCCGAACAATATATTCTATCTCTTTTCGCTGTTCTGTTATTTCAGCGAGTAATAATTGCTGTTTGTTTGTGCTAATGCGATCTTTACTATCATTTTTTTGAGACTTTTGAATTTTAGTACTTTCATTTTCTCTAAACTACTCTGCATGTGTATCGTGCCAACATTTTTACACCTCTTTATGACTTTCTACTTGTCATCTACTCTTTGTCTTTTATTTCTGGCTCCAGGCATGGTTAAATCTCTTGACACAAAGTCTTGTCTTGCGGGACTTGAAAGTATCCCTCTGAAAAAGTCACGTCTTGTCCCAGGATTTTTTTATATAATAGAGAGATATTTTCATCTTTGGCCAGTTAAAAATACAAAAGAATAATACAGTACATTTAATGGATGAGTCTAGCAAATTCAGTTTTTAAAGGTCACAAAATCCTGGTGCTTTAATTTTCCAGATCTGTTCCTCCTTTTTTTTACAGTACATTTGTCCTAGCATTCTTTTTCTGTGTGAAATCAAATTTATTAATTTTACATTAATCCACTATTTCAGAACCGCTGTAAAAATCCCTTTGTTTTGGTGTTTTCAAATTATCTTATTTGATTGATATCCATCCATCCATCAATTATTCGACCTGCTATATCCTAACTACAGGGCCACGGGGGTCTGCTGGAGCCAATCCCAGCCAACAGAGGGAGCAAGGCAGGAAACAAACCTTGGGCAGGACGCCAGCCCACCGCAGAACAACTTAAATGTTTTCCTTCATTGCTTATTCGGCTACAATGTATAAAATGAAGTCTATTCTATGAAGAAGTTTTTTCACATATAGGTTTACAAAGTTTAGGTCATTTTTCACTTTTAATCAGTAATTAGTTTTTGAAACAGAAGCAGACTTTACATGTACATAGCGGAAGCAACTGTCAGTTGTGACATTTTATTCTGAAAAGAGGACAAAGTGGGTTCAGGGTTCAGTGATGCTGCCTCCGAGTTGGGACAAAAGAATTTACATGCCATTTAAACACTGTCTTTGTGGAATTTACATGTTCTTCCTGATACTTTAGTCTCCTCTATTGTCTAAATAATGTAATTGATTACTATCTTAATATTTGTGAGTGAGACCATAAGACTTGAATTGTTCTTCATCTGAAGAGCCATCAAGGGTCATTTCAGTACCACCAGGAATGTTGACCTCTGTCTCCATTAGTTTAAGCATGTGAAACTGGATGCCACTATGGGCTAGGAAGCCTAACATCATTTATGTTAATAGAACTGGAGTGCTGTTTGAGTCACTATGAATTAAGAATCATTGGCTGTGAAAAACTTTGCTTTCAGTGCCAATGTTTCTGTCTAAATGAATGTTTTAGAATTGCCATCTGATCATGACATGATAGTCACATTACCACATGCCCACATGAGCTTGAAAATAAAGTCTTTTACATGAATGTGGCGTTATCTCATGCTGTAACAGTGTTGACTGAACATGACCCTATCTTTTACAATTTCATAGTCCATAGGCTACGCCCTCAAGTTATAGCTAACCTAGGGAGGCAATGTCTATCCAGGACAGACATCTCTCTGATGACTGCAGTTACATTTGAGTATTTGGGCTTCACAGTGACATCTCTGTTAAATGGAGGCAGACATCCGACATTTGTCATATATAGATTCCTGCATATGTCATTCTAGTGCATTAATATGAAAATAGCCCATTACAAATAAATTTATTTCAACAGTAGTTTAGGAAGATTTTTGTACAATGGTTAGTTTTAAGTAGTTTCATAAAAGAGTTTTATATGTAAAGCATATAAATAAATAAAAATATAATATAAATTAAAAAAGTCACTCAAGATTAACATTTTTCACAAAGATACCTATTACCACAGAACAAAGAGTGCCATTTTGAGGTTCTTTATCAAGAACTTATTAAAGCACACTAGATAAAGAGAATCGACAACAGGCTATAATGAAACATCCAAAGCGCAAAACCCAGCTGCCCTGTTAAACCTGGAAGTTTGAGATTTTGTCCTTAACTGTGAGGTGGGCTGGTTTGTCTACTTGCCCATTCATGAATCGCTGACATCTGCTCATGTACCTCCTAATCTCTCTCCTTCTCTTTCCACTCAGTTGCTGTGTTATCCATGGTGTCAGATGATACCTTGCCCCAACTCATCATTCAGTTTTATGGTCTGTCTCTGGCATGGGAGTGGTATTTAATCTGAAAATTGTTTCACCATCTCCTTAGAAAACCATCCATCCATTATATCCTATCTACAAGGTCACGGGGTCTGCCTGAGCCAATCCCAGCCAATGCAGGGCACAAGGCAGGAAACAAACCCTGGGCAGGGTGCCAGCCCACTGCAGGGCGCACACACACACACCAAGCACAATGCACCTAACCAGAGAACCCGGAGGAAACCCACGCAGACACGGGGAGAACATGCAAACTCCATGCAGGGAGGACCCGGGAAGTGAACCTAGGTCTTCTAACTGCGAGGCAGCAGTGCTACCACTGCGCCACCTTAGAACACCCTTTGGTGGAAAAGCTGAATCCACAATTTTACAGAACAGTTCTTGCAAGTTATGCAGTGTGAACAGGCACATCATTGTGAAATGGTTTGACAGCTTTCCTCTGATTGACTGCTACAAACACTGAAACAAACCAGCATAATACTGACTGATAACAAGGACAGTGTGGAGCACATAATTAGTGCTGAGCACATCCTCACTATCATAAAAAAATTATGCACATTATATTTTTTTTGGTTTTAAAGAATAGATCCACATTTATTGTTTGATATTGATATTGTCAGATATAGTGATGCGTCCAATTTTTTACCTGTCTCAATAGATCAGTTTGAGATACTCCTTGGAGCATTTGGATATGTGATGATTAATTTCAGCACTAAACTTTCTTAGCACCCAGTGTGCATAGGCCTTGCTTATGTTTAATTGTTCAGGAAGACTTGATTCAACTGAGGTATAAAGTGTCCTTACATCCTCTGCTCTCTCATGCACATTACCCTTTAATTGTTTATTACATGCTCCATGGTGGAAACATGTTCTTCTTTCATTATTTTTGAAGGCCAGCCAGACTTTGAGTCGTCTTCAGGAGACATCTTGCCATGAGAGAATTCTTCACCTCGTATCACCTGACTGTGGTATATGAGGGGATCTAGTACTAGTACACATTGACAAGGCTGTATTATTCTTTAGTATGAGAATTTCAGTAATAGATGGATACTTTAGTTGATGTTTTTCAGTTCCATGTTGACATGGCTCTATTAATGTACTATACAGTATATACCAAAAAGTCCAGAAGTTTGTAATTCATACATTTTCATACACAGGAGCTAATTTTTGTCACTTACAGTACCTGCACCGTAAAATATTTCTTTCTGGTTCAGACTCAAAATATTTTGATAACCCCTTATAAATGAACAATATTAGCTGATAATAAAGAATATATGTACAGAGAAAGTAAACTAAATGAAACAGTTCAGTGAATTAAGCACAACTGACATGTCATGTTTTTTATTACTTGATATTGTTTGTGTTTTTTTAATATTGTTTTTCCTAATGGAAGGATTTGGTTGTGCTATTATTATTTTTTTGCCTTCCGTTCCTTTTCATCTTTCCAATCCACAAACTATTTTTTCCACTTCTGTTGTATTTGTGCTCCACAAATTGTATTTGTGGTATATTCTTTTTCTTTTTCTTTTTAGTTATTTTAAATTTGGCTTCATTTCATCTATGGGGTGGCTTCTGGTAACAGTTGATCCTGTTTATATATTTTTTGTTTTATCATGCTGTTGATCTTTAATTGGGGTTGTGCAAGAGATGTAAACAGACGTATTTGCTGTAAAGAGCCTGTTACAGATCTACATAAATAAAGGTTCTTTCTGTGGGATGTGTCTTTTGGGAACAAAACATGGTTCCCCTATGGCATCACTCTGACAAATCACTGTGGCACCTTTTATTTTTAAGAGGATAGATAGATTGATTGATAGTGTATTTATACCAAAATTAAACTGAAATGTTGCATCAGCTTACACATTCTCTTTAGTGTCATTGTTTCTACTGCTCAATTCTTCATAATTTCAACACATATAATATTAGTGTTGCGAGCTGTTTTCTCACAGCTCTTTTATGATACTTTTTCGCCATTGTGCCTCCCTATTGTTTATCACTAATCAATTATTCATTGTAGGCACACTAAACTGTAGTTCTGTACTCAGAATTGAAGTCTAGCTTTTCAGTGTTGTTTTCCCTTTTTTAATGGATTCTGTTCTGTTTAGTGCCTGCTATTAACTTCATTAGACAATTAAGCCTTTTTCAAATGAAGTGAGCAAGAACAAAGTCCATCAATAGAACAGTTACTTCTTGAACCAAAGTCTAGCTTGTTGTGTGGCCACTCTTTGCAATGGAATTAATCATTTGCTTCAAAACCTCTTATTAAATTGTACAGTGAGTAAATTTCTTTTAGTTTGTGAGTGATTTCCTTCTTTGTTTCTGTTGTTCATATCACTTTCTTCATTAAACACAAGAGTACCATTTCTTTTTTCAAACCTGCTTAATCTAGTTTAGGGTTATGGGGGGGTTCAGAGCTTATCTCAGTGGCATTGTGGATGAAATGTTAACCAGCCGTGAACAGAGTGCCAGTCCATTGGAGGGCCACGCATGCACTTGCCTATACAGGGCCATTTTGAAATTGCCAGTTGACCCATCCTAGGAACGTACGAGGGAAAATGAAAATAATGTGAGAAAACCTCATACAAACTAACGACATGTAGACAACAACACAGTGCGCAACTTGAACTCAGGGACACTTAGCACTTACCACTTCCTAGTGTAAAATATGTTTTTATTAAAACATTAGATTTAGACAAGAACATGCCATTTGGCTCAACAAAGCTTGACAGTCCTATCCACTCATTTTGTCCAAAACAACATGAGTTGAGTTTTCAACATAACAGTTGAGTTTTGAAGGTCTCTAAAGTCCTACCGTCTAACACACTACTTGGTACTTTTTCAGTGTGAAAAAAAATGTCTGAATGTTTGTGCGAAATTTGTCCTTAATGATTTTCCAACTGTGTCCCCATGTTCCTGATGAGCTCATTTAAAATAACAGTCTTGATACACTGTACGTATTCCTTTCATAATTTTAAGCACTTGAATCATTTTACCTCTTCATCTTCTTTTACTTAAACTGGAAAGGCTCAGCTCTTTTAGTTTTTCCTCATAAATCATCCTCTGCATTTCTGCAATCAGTCTAGTCACTCTTCACTGGAGTTTTTCTGGTGCTGCTTTGTCTTTTTTGTAGCCTGGATATGAACACTGCACATAGTTTTGTTAAAATAGAGTGTCAACTTTTGTGGCAAAAATATAGTAGTTGAACAAGAAGTAAACAAAATTTTGCTTAAATTTGTTTAGTAATGGTTCATTTTACATTCAGTTCTTTTGTTGAAATATGAGTTATATTTAATGCACACGTCGTAACAATGCTTTTCCTCTTGATTTTCTTCCCAGGTATTTCTGAGCCGCCATTTCTTGTATTACTGCAGCGAACCTATCCTGGATGTGAAGATTGCCTTTTGTCAGGTGTGTGTTCCTTACAGGTAAACAAGGTACAGTATTCATTCACTTGTATTTCTGTTGCATTTTTTGTATTTCTTGAGCTGTCACTTGCAAAAACGTAAGCCAGTCAACTCAATTTAAAAATTTTCTTCCATTTTTATGTTTGTCTAACATTTAACATCAGAGTCATGTTTAAAGTTGCTCAGTTTATTCTTTTGCATATCACTGTCAATTTGATGTTGCCTTCCTTTTGCATTTTGGTGTGGGATTGGAAGACTTATTGTACATTTATCTTCCTGGTGAACAACAAGAAAATGAGCATGTGATTGAAACATAGTTAAGGACTCACGTTTTCACCACTTTGAAATGCACTATTGTAGCTTAGGTGCAGTTATATGAGGGGCAACAAACACCAAATAGTTGTAAAGCAGGTTTTAGAGGAAGAGATAAAAGTAATGGCATACATTTTTTCTCTGTTTCCAGTAGTGTTGTCCAAAATATATATGAATAAAAATCAATTCTGAAATTTTGAAACGGTACCAATAGTCATTTTCCATGATACTGATTGTATTTGTATCAAATGCACTTTCCTACTTGCTCCTTCTTTTGGCAGCGAGTTCAGATTCATAGAATACTGCTGTGACAGATAGGGGGCACTGTCATCCCCTTGAAGCCTCAGACCAGACGCCAGACACCAGATAAAAGTCCAAATAATACATTTATTTGTGTAATAAAGAGCACAAAACACCTCCACCTCCACTATACTATAATAAATCAATACAATTGTCAATAAACAATACTCCAAAACCCCCACACCTCCCAGCAGCTCTGTCACCCTTTCTCCCAACTCGGCTCACTCCTGGGATCTCCCACAGTCCTTTTATACTTCTTGACTTGGTGAAAACTCCTTTTCTGCAACCTGGAAGTGCATCATTTCTTCTGTCTCCATGACTGGGACGTACTTCCAGGCTGTATGGAAAATATAAGTCCTTGAGCCTCCCTGCGGCATCCTCTGGCAGCCCCCATGGTATCCAGCATTGCTGTGAACTAAAACTCCAAGGTCCATGATGCTCTACTTTAATTCGGAGCATCTCCGCATTGCAGGGAGGGCTCCATCTGGTGGCTTGGGGGTATTGGCTGGGATAAGTTGCCCCTTTTGATTTAGCACCGGCACGTTAAGGTGTGATTGTCCCTTTTTACTTCTATACCATTGCTTATCATTTCTCTTTTTGATTTTAGATAGATAGATAGATAAATAGATAGATAGATACTTTATTAATCCACAGTCTTCACTGGTAAAGCTGCTTCTTCTGCAGTTTGCTTTTGGACCCTGAATTCTTAGTTGAAAAGTGTGTTATGTTTTATTTTTGAATTTGCAGGGTGTTCTTTCAAAGTTGACATTAAACTTTATTTAAAAATATTTCAAAAATTCTACTTTTCAGAAAGTGTTTACTTTCCTCTTCAACAAGAATAGTGCACAAGCCATGTAATATAAGTAATAAACTAAATTCTTTAATGAGAGCTATAAAAGAGGAAATTTAAATGTGATGTAAACAAGTGAAATAATAATAATAATAACAATATTAATTGGGTGGCACAGTGGTGCAGTGATACCGCTGCTCCCTTGCAGTAAGGAGACCTGGGTTTGCTTTTACGTATCCTCCCTGCATGGAGTTTGCATGTTCTCCCCGTGTCTCCGTGGGTTTCCTTTGGGTGCTCCGGTTTCCTCCCACAGTCCAAAGACATGCATGTTCAGTGCATTGGTGATCTCAAATTGTCCCTATTGTGTTCTTGGTGTGTGGGTGTGTGTCTACATGTGCCCTGTCCGGGGATTTGTTCATGCCTTATGCCCTGTGTTGGCTGGAATTGGCTTCAGCAGACCCCCGTGACCCTGTGTTAGGATATAGTGGGTTGGATAATGACTGACTGACTGACTGACTGACAATATTAATTGGTTTCTTGAAGGCCATAAAGTCTATACAAAGACCTTTGAAAGACAAACAATTGAAAGAAATGTACTCCTCCACTTTCTCAACTTGGTGCCTTGTTAAGTGTTTACTCAACAGACTCAATTTAACAGACTTTCCCTGTCTGTTTTGTTGGGATGTCAAGAAAGTTTGGAAATCGCTGCTTTAGGCTACAGTGATGTTTACAGAAGATTTCACCATTTGGATTTTAAAGTCTTGTGATTGCGTGACAGTGTCAGAGGATTTTAAACAAGTACACTACCTCAAGAACAATTGCCTTCATCAACATTAATCTTACCACACTGTAAGGAGACCTTGGTTTGCATCCTGGGTCTTCCCTGTGTGGAGTTTGCATGTTGTCCACGTGTCAACATGGGTTTCCTCCGGGTGCTCCAGATTCCTCCCACTGTCCAAAGACTTGCAGGTTAGTTGGATTGGCAATGCTATATTAGCTCTAATTTGTATGTACGTGTGTGTATGCGTGTGTGTGTGTGTTTGCCTTGCACCCTGTCCAGGGTTTGTTCCTGCCTTGCCTCCTGTGCTAGACAGGATGTGTTCCAGCACCCCCTTCAACCCTGTTCAGGACAAATATTATGACAATATCAAACTATTGTTAATGTTCACAGGGGAGCGCAATGTTGTTGTTTTGACATTTTAATGGATTTTGAACAAGAAAGAGAAGTGGAAAGAGTGGGGAAAAGCAGTTTAAAAAGTGAGTAGTAGAATTTAGGTGACAGATGCATTCAAGATGGAGGTGGAATTACATCAGGGATCGTCTCTGAGCCCTTTCTTATTTGCAGTGGCGATAGACAGGTTGACAGACGAGATTAGACAGGAGTCCCCGTAGACTGTGATGTTTTGCTGATGACATTGTCTCTTCAGCAAGAGTAAGGAACAGGTTGAGGAGACCCTGGAGAGGTGGAGATATGCTGTAGAAAGGAAAGGAATGATGGTCAGTAGGAACAAGACAGAATACATGTGTGTAAATGAGAGGGAGGTCAGTGGAATGGTGAGAATGGAGTAGAGTTGGTGAATGTGCATGAGTTTTATACACTTGGGATCAACAGTACAGAATAATGGGGATTGCAGAAGAGAGGTGAAAAAGAGAGTGCAGGCAGGTTGGAATGGGTGGAGAAGAGTGTCAGGAGTAATTTGTGACAGACGGGTATCAGCAAGAGTGAAAGGGAAGGTCTACAGGACGGCAGTGAGACTAGCTATGTTATATGGGTTGGAGATGGTGGCACTGACCAAAAAACAGGTGACAGAGTTGGAGGAGGCAGAGTTAAAGATGATAAGATTTGCTTTGGGTGTGACGAGGATGCATAGGATTAGCAATGAGTACATTAGAGGATCAGCACAGGTTGGACGGTCTGGAGACAAAGTCAGAGAGGCAAGATTGCATTGGTTTGGATATGTGCAGGGAAAAGATGGTGGGTATATTTTGAAAAAAATGCTAAGGATAGAGCTGCCAAGCAAGAGGAAAAGAGGAAGGCCTAAGAGAAGGTTTATGAATGTGGTGAGAAAGGACATGCAGGTGATGGGTGTGACAGAGCAAGATGCAGAGGACAGGAAGATATGGAAGAAGATGATCCACTGTGATAACCCTTAATAAGAGCAGCCAAAAAAAGAAGAAGCGGATTTTGAACAAGTGCAAAATCTTGAGAGGAGTCTAGTTTTCTTTACATAGTTTTTTTTTTAAATAAGAAATTTTGATTTTCAATTTTACCCCTCATCTATGATAGTGAAAATGGTATTGCATATCGTCACTCTTTAAAATATTGTCTTTGGAATTTCGGTATCATCATTATCCCACAGTAGTTTCCAGGTGGACCTATGATTCATGTGTCTGGTACATTATATTTTTGGGTCTGAATTTTTTCTGGTGTCCTTTGTTCAGTTTGTTTCAGTGGTGTCACTTTATTTCCTATCCCTTAAATCCCAAAATGCATGTGTTGTGGGTTTTTTTCCATAGATGCTTTTTTTTAAATGAGAAGGTATACAGCATGTGCCCCAGGAGAAACACATTTCCGTTTCAGAGCACTGTACAAATTTATAATTGAAATTCAAATAAATCCAAAAAAACAATTAAATAAAACACAAAAAACGATAGAACAAAACAAGAAAAGATTATGCAATATCTATATTACATAATCTTTTTTTCACTCTGAAACGGAAATGTGCTTCTTCTGGGGCACATGCAGTACCTGAACAGTCATCTGTAGGGGTACTTAAAGAATAAAAAACAACAGACTAAACAGTCCTAGCTGCCCATTTGTCAAAGTAATTATGCTGTGCACCCAGTTTGCTTGATGGGATACCTAATGCACTTGCTCACCTTAAAAGCACAACACTCTATTTTGATTCATTTTCTTCAATTCTTGAAATAATTCTGGCCGTACTTACATCTATAACTTAAACCTTTGTTAACTATTCACCTAAAGACACCATAGCTAGACTGGGTTTTAAAGCCCTGGCTAAGAACTTGTATTCATCCTTGATTGCCCTGGGAATAATGTCTGATGACAGAACAGTGGTGTGCAAACCTTGGGTCTGTTCTTCTAGCACTCATTGGAGGTCTGAAATGTGAAAGTACTGCTCATGAGATGGATTTAAAAATCATAGTGGCTTTACCACTATTAACTTTGAGGTAGTGTTCAGAAGCCATTACTAAGGTTAACATAATGTTAGATTAATAACACTATGTACAGAGTGCCACTCAAAGAAAGTTATGCTTAAACTTTATAACATTCTGATGAGGCCTCATCTGGAGTACTGCATGCAAATTTGGTCTCTGGACTATAAAAAACCACATAGCAGCATTTTAAAAATTCCAGAGAAGAGTGACTATGTGATTCTAGGGCTGTTGGGTGTGAGTTATAAAGAGAAAATTAAAGGCGTTGAACTGTTTCAGTTTAAGCAAATGGAGAATAACAGGTGACAGAGATCAATCAACAAGAACTTGGGGGCACAGTGGGAAACGTGTTCAGGTTAAATTTAGAAAAAACATTATAGTTTTCTTCACACAGATAACTATATACAGAATACATGAAATAAGTAATGTGGTAGACAGTAGGACTCTAGGGACATTCAAAACTCGAGTTGATGTTCTTTTGGAAGAATTGGCTGGATAAAATTGGTGAGCTTTGTTGGGCTGAATGGCGTGTTTTTCTTATATTCTAAAAATTCCCCGGAATGTGTGACATTTGTGATGTAATTAGATGGAATAAAAGTTCACTTAGGCATTTCTGAATTGTTTGAGTTTGCAGGTTTACTTTAGTGTTCGTTTTTTGACTTCCCAGTTTAAAATTTCTTGCTCTGCCCAAGTTCTGGTTAATATTTTCAGTTGTGATGTAGTGACTTATGGCTCTGACATTGGCTTGTTTATTGTCTCGTCTTAGATCAGTAGAACTAACCAGGAAAGCAGTGGTACCTCACTGCTACCTTAACACTAGAATCCCTGAAGCCTACAAAAAAAGTTGTAATGCAAGGCCACCTTACGTTCTTTCACACCTCATTTTCATCATCTTTGTTTTGAAAATTTGTCAATCAGCACAAGCAGAGAGCAGCCTGCTATCCCATCCCCCACCGACGTAGCTGAAGTGAAACTTCTCAGAGCTCAAGTCTGTTTATCTTGTCGTGAGGTGCATTGAGTTGTATAGGGTACATAATATATCATTATATAGATAGATAGATAGATAAATACTTTATTAATCCCAAGGGGAAATTCACATACTTCAGCAGCAGCATTCTGATGAAAAAAATAAAAAGCAATATTAAATTAAAGAGTGATAAAAATGAAGGTAAAACAGACAATAACTTTGTATAATGTTAACGTTTATCCCTCCCCGGTGGAATTGAAGAGTCACATAGTGACTCAGTCTGTCAGTGGAGCAGGACAATGACAGCAGTCTGTCGCTGAAACTGCTCGTCTGTCTGGAGATGATACTGTTCAGTGGATGCAGTGGATTCTCCATGATTGACAGGAGCCTGCTCAGCATCCGTCGCTCTGCCACGGATGTCAAACTGTCTAGCTTCATGACTACAATAGAGCCTGCCTTCCTCACCAGTTTGTCCAGGCGTGAGCCGTCCTTCTTTATGCTGCCTCCCCAGCACACCACCGCATAGAAGAGGGCACTCGCCACAACCGTCTAATAAAACATCTGCAGCATCTTATTGCAGATGTTGAAGGACGCCAGTCTTCTAAGGAAGTATAGTCGGCTCTGTCCTCTCTTGCACAGAGCATCAGTATTGGCAGTCCAGTCCAATTTATCATCCAGCTGCACTCCCAGGTATATATAGGTCTGCACCCTCTGCACACAGTCGCCTCTGATAATCACGGGGTCCATGAGGGGCTTGGGTCTCCTAAAATCCACCACCAGCTCCTTGGTTTTGCTGGTGTTCAGGTGTAAGTGGTTTGAGTCGCACCATTTAACAAAGTGCTTGATTAGGTTCCTATACTCCTCCTCCTGCCCACTACTGTTGCAGCCCATGATAGCAGTGACGTCAGCAAACCTTTGTATGTGGCAGGACTCCAAGTTGTATTGGAAGTCCAATGTATAAAGGCTGAACAGGACCGGAGAAAGTACAGTCCCCTGCGGTGCTCCTGTGTTGCTGACCACAATGTCAGACCTGCAGTTCCCGAGATGCACATACTGTGGTCTGTCTGTAAGACAGTCCACGATCCATGCCACCAAGTATGAATCTACTCCCATCTCTGTCAGCTTGTACCTAAGGAGCAGAGTTTGGATGGTGTTGAAGGCGCTAGAGAAGTCCAGAAACATAATTCTTACAGCACCACTGCCTCTGTCCAAGTGGGAGTAATTCCAAGTATGTATTCTAAATAATTCTAATTATTTAGAATACATACTTTTCATGTGTGTTCCGTGTGTGCAAAGATCTTTGTAAATGTAGGATGGCAGAAAATGTGAGGCTAGAAATGTTAAACACATAACTAAAATAGAAACTTTTTTTCATTTTCTACTAATAATTAGCATAATGCTGACATGAAGTGTATAATGTTTGAAGACAAAAAACCAAATATCAAATAAACACTTTCAAGAAATGTATAACAAAACAAGTGTGCTTTTATTCAAGAATTTAACTAAAGGAAATTAATTATTTAATTTACATTTTGCTATCAATGAGTAAAAACCAAACCTCAAATATCAATTGACAGTCAACACGTCTGCTTGGCTGGGGCAGGGGTAAGAGCTGTTGCCACATAAGCAAAATGTTGCTGGTTCAAGCCTGGGCTCTCCTAGTTTTGAGTAGTGAGCTGCTATTATTATTATTATTACTATAATATAATAAAAACATGCATTTGAAGGTGATAAAAAGCTAGGGGACAGGGCACACATCCATACGATATCTTTACTACATCAGACCATGTTTCACTATAAGTATCATGATTGAGTGCTTTGTTAATTTATTTTGTTTTATACATTTTTTATGGGATCCATTAAGGATTCTTTGGGCATTTGGAACTCACTGATTTTGTTTTTGCTTTCATTTTAACCACTTGATTTTTTTTATTTGGTTTTGTTAAGTCACATTTTCTTTTGCGATAATGTCATTGGGGCTGCCATATTGTGGAGTGGTGACTATGATACACACTCCCACTGCTGTCATGTGATCTGCAGCAACTCTGGAAGTGATGTCATTGAGATTCTTCCATCTGCCACATGTATTCATCCTCTATTGAACTGGAGAAGTCTTAAATTTAGTTAGGAGTGTCAGGCACAAAGAAAAACATTTAAAGAGTACTTTGGCTTTGACATCTTGTTTGGGTAATGTTTTCTCTTCCTAGTATATCCCTTTGCTGACTTTATTCATTGTTTTGTCTCACCTTTTGTCTGTCATTTCCTGGTCTTTCTCCATACTCACAATAATTCAAAAAATCTGTGCTAGATAGTAAAAAGATAAGTGAAGAAAGGTAAATAGCAAAAAGATGTATGAAAGAAAAAGAATGTTGATAGACAAAATGTATGCAATCTATACTAATAAAAGGCAAAGACCTCACTGACTCACTCATTCACTCACTCATCACTAATTTCGGTGGTATGACGCCACTGTCAGCTGCCATATTGAAGTTTGCAATGTCATTAATTCTCCAACTTCCCGTGTAGGTAGAAGGCTGATATTTGGCAGGCTTATTCCTTACAGCTTACTTACAAAAGTTAAGCAGGTTTCATTTCGAAATTCAACACGTAACGGTCATAATAGTCGATAACGGTCGACAACGTCCGCCATGTTGAACTTTCTTATTTATGGCCCCATCTTCACGAAATTTGGTGGGTGGCTTCCCTGTGCCAACCGAAACCAATGCATGTACTTATTTCGGTGGTATGACGCCACTGTCAGCTGCCATATTGAAGTTTGCAATGTCATTAATTCTCCAACTTCCCGTGTAGGTAGAAGGCTGAAATTTGGCAGGCTCATTCCTTACAGCTTACTTACAAAAGTTAAGCAACTTTCATTCCAAAATTCTACGCGTAACGGTCATAACAGTCAACAATGTCCGCCATGTTGAACTTTTTTATTCATGGCCCCATCTTCACGAAATTTGGTAGGCGTCTTCCCTGCGCTAACCGAAACCAATGTACGTACTTATTTCGGTGGTATGATGCCACTGTCAGCCGCCATATTGAACTTTCCAACGTCACTAATTCTTCAACTTCCCATGTAGATAGAAGGCTGAAATTTGGTACTTATTTTGGTGGTATGATGCCACTGGCTGCCATATTGAACTTTTCAACGGTCTTTGTTACTTATGGGCCCATCTTCAAGAAATTTGGTATGCGGGTTCCCAACGCTAACTGAATCCTACTTGCGTTCATATATACGTCCATAGCCTGCAGCTCAGTCACCGTGTTAGGCGGCGTTGGGTCCCCCATCCCAATGCCTCCCACGTTGTTGGCTGCCTGCCCTTGCTTCGCCACGGGATTCACGTCTCCCTGCTGATAACTACAGCTTTTTTTATTTAATCCAGGGCTTCTCCACTGTTTTATTGTTCATTTATTATGATTATAGTTGTTGTGTAGGTATTTTAGACTTACTTTAAATTGTTCAGGTACCCTTTTCCTTCATCATTCCAACCGTACCCCCATTAACATGTCTATCGAGGTGATTACCATCGATCAAAGTACTGTCACTTACCGAGTGGTTTCCATGCCCGGAGATGGCACCTACCTTTTCCATTCTCTTTGTTACATATTGCACGGCCATATCAGGCTCACTCTTGATATCCGGAGGAACATTGTGTCTTATGTATTGAATGACTGGGACAGGTTCAAGGTGTGGACTGATGACGGTACAGGAGATAATTATACTACACAGGAGCACTATAAGAGTGAAATGCTTAAGCCCTTCACCTATGGTTCTGCATGTGAGTTGATGGCTGCCGCTGAATTGTTCGGTTGTCGCTTTCAAAGCCATACTCAGTGTAATCCTCCTTCCACTTTATAATTTTTCAGCGACTAGCCATGATTAAATAAACGGTAAAAAAGTAAGAGCGAAGCGAGGGTGACTTATTCAGGCAGGCAGGCGACAGCTCAATCGAATTTGGATATAAGTAGGTTCTATTTAGTCGGCAGAAATATCTTTGGTAGGAATGGAAGTTGAATTTAGTCTTTAAATTTCTATAGTGAAGAAAAATTTTTGCAATGATGACTAAATTTAACTTACATTCCCACTAAACATATTTCTGTCGACTAAATAAAAATTACTTATATTTAAAATTTAAATAGAACGAACAGATACGATAGTTCATAATACCCACACAGCACTAAGTGCACGTAACAGCAGAAGTCATCCGTTTTAACAAGCAGCGTATTGCACTGATACGAAATATCCTGGCCATTTAATTATTTAGGAATGGATAGATAAATTAAGATTTTGTACAAATAATGTTTTTAATTTTTCTTCCTCGATGGATTCTGGCACCCCCAGCAACAGCTGCTCGCACCCCAATGGAGATATATCTATATATATATATAGATTTAGATATAGATATAGATATACATATATAGATAGATAGATATATACATATAGATAGATATATAGATATATATATATATAGATATACTGTATAGATAGATAGATATATAGATATATAGAAAGATAGAGATATAGATATATATATATGTGTGTGTGTATATATGTAGATATGTATGTGTGTATATATATATATATATATATATATATATATATATATATATATGCCAGCAACACTCATGACAATGAGAAAACAATTACGTGTTACGTTATTATTAAAATGTTTCCTTTTCTTTTTCATTACTTCTTTAACAGACTACTTCTCCGCTGCGAAGCGCGGGTATTTTGCTTGTATAAATACAGTATATACTGAAGCTCTGAATTGCACAATGAAAACAATTATGGAATAGCCCTTATCTCGTTTGTACATGAAAATATTTTCTATGTATGGGATTCATTCTCGTAAGTACGAAATATTTTTACGTACGTACGAGATACTTTTACGTATTGTCACAAGAGGCTGGGGGTCAGACCCAGCCGGGTTGCCTGGAAGGACCTGGAGGTGGCGTGTACGTTCTCTGGGCCACGAGGGGGCAACTGCCCTGGATCGGGAGAGGACAACGGGAGAGTAGCAAGGAGGCTGAAGCCCATTGGGGACCGTGGCCACTGCCAAGGGGGACCCTGAGTCTCAGAGGGCCCGTGAAACAACTGTATGAACTGATTGAAATGACTGGAATGTTTGAAGGCAAGAATTGTTAAATATATCATCCAGAATATGAATATCCTTGCAGGCTCAGGGCTGGAAAGTAATGGGGTCATTACCACTATGTAAGGTAGGGTTGCTGAATATAGGTTTATAAGTTTACCACGTTGAACAGTGGTCCAGATGCCTCTCCACCTTACACTATGTTCCTAATGAATATGTGATTAAAAGCCTCATTTTAGAACTAAGACCCGAGGTTATTTGCTGAAAAAGGGAGAGCAAAAAGAGAACTTGGCAACACATTATTAAACTCCAGTGATAACCATGAAGGACAAACAGGAAGGACATGTCTATTTCCGTACTGGTCACAATTTACCTTATACACCCAATATTAAACTTCTAAATCAGTCAGGGAAACTCCAGCCTCAACTGTGCTATGAATTCATGTAAAGTGTTTATTTGTTGGTATTGTTTTGTCCCACAAAGAAGTTTGAAAGAAGTGACTTAGCATGACACTAGTACTCAACTGAAGGAGAACAAGGAAGCATAGCACTAACAAAATTCAGACAAGAAGCAATATTCATTCAAGGATGACCAGGAAGTCAATGAACTTCTGACATTAATGAAAGCTCTTCAGTAACTATGAGTAATGTTATCTTGCAACAAGGGGGAGATGTTTGTACCTAAATATTGAATAGTATTGCTAAGGGGATGGAGGGAGGAATGGAACAAGTTATACTGAGACAATCAAGAAGTACGCAAGTAGATTTAGACAGTTTATCTTGTAAGTGGAGAAGCACTGATATAAATCAAACAATTTTAGACCAAGGAGAAGGTCATATGGAGTGTTACTCAGGAAGAGTAAAATGTTATCTGTATGAAAAATATTTTGTGACAGGAACTGTGCACTGAGACTGAGGTGAATAAATCAGGTGTACCCAAGTCAGTAGCTAAAGACACAAGTGAAAGAGTGAAAGTAGTGGAAAAAGTTTCAAGGGGGTAATAGATATTTGAATTAGTACCACCCAGGATTGCCAAGCAGTTGTTAGGCAGGACAACTGGGAGTGTCCAACACACATGATGTCATTATCACAATGGTATAAAGGTCAGTGTTGTCTTTTTCCTGGTTGTCCAAGTTTGTGGATGTATAAAAATAAAAACACAGCATTGTTATTGTTAAATAGATCTCTGCTTGCAAGTTCTTTTCAGTTCTTCAACTTTGATTTTCATCTTGCATTTTACTTTAGGCTATGTGAACTATTTTAGCTATTGAATTTCTTTCTAGCTTCTTGATCTAAAATTTTGTGTCATGTCCCTGTCCTTTGTTTATTTGATTCTTGTTATCCAGGTTAGGACCTTGGCTTGTTGTTAATATTATATTATATCTTCTTATGGTATCTTGCTTAGAATTACTGCTATTCTTTACAGTCAGTACAAATACAGTACAAAGTTGAATGGTCACCGACATCAACAATTTCTCCGCTCTAGATTAGTGTAAACAAATGCTGAGCACATCCTGTTTCAACAATATATGTTATATACACAATATGGAAAAAGGTATTGGGATGCCTGATCACTACACCAATAGAGACTTTAATGACATTGCATTCAAATACATAGACTTTTATGTGGAGATTGTCCCCCCTTCACAGCTACAACAGTTTCTACCCTCCTTGGATGGCTTTCACAAGATTTTGGAGTGTTACTGTGGGAATTTGTGTCCATGCACCTGGTATGATATGACTTTATATTTTCAGAATTAGTTTTTAATTAAAAAAATTAAAAATGATATAAAGATTAAACAATTATGGGTAACAATTTAGTTTAGGTACTAAAAAAATGCATCTGTTGCGCATTTACTGCCATGTGAGAAGACCTTAATATACACTTCTTTGAGTCTTCATAATCCTTACAAAGCATCATTTCTGCAATTTGACTAACAAAGTATCACTTTAGAGTGGTCTGAGATGGCATTAACTGAGATACATTTCTCTTGATGTTACATATTTAGTATAAGACCTGTGAATCCTTCATATTTACAAGCAATTTTACAATCTTGTCAATATGATTTAAGTGTTATGAAGACCAAAATAAGTCATATTACCTAAACTATAGTGTTAACCAGTTATGAAAATATTTAAATATCCATAATTAGGCCTGAGACAAAATTTTGTTGCATGGAATTCTGCATTACAAAATGCTGCCAATATGAAGCAGGGCCTTGTATCATATATTGTATGACATTATCATGTAACTCAAGTGAAACACAAAATTAAATGAAAATGTCTTTCATCTAAAGCTGGAAATTATAAAGTCTGATTTAAAAACTATAACTAAGGTAGAACATGTTAGACTGAATGCACTCTGGCATTGTTTCATAAGTGCACCATTGCATCCATTGGCTTATTCTGAAATAGATTGAGGCCATCAAAACTCAAGCCTAATATTGTATTATACAGTTCTCTAACTTTACCTGTACTGGAAGCAGCAGCCTGCAGTTACTGCAGCTCTCACAAGCTATATATGTGAGAAAGAAAGATTGAGATATTCATACACCTTTCACTGATACTGATCAAGTCATTTGTCTGTCCCTCCTATGTTTTGTAACCTGTAGAGGGCGTGAGAGCCCCTAACCACAGGCACAGTAATTCCTAGCAACTTCTGAGTCCAAATAAAGAATATTTATTCAAACAAAACCACTCTCCACAATCACCTCTTTAAAGATAAGCCAAAATAACACAAAAAATAAGGCAGTTCTTCCCCCTTCCATCCTCCTGTTGAGTGTTGCCCACTGCCTTCTGATTCTGACTCATTCTTGTGTGGCAGAGGCCTCCCTTCTAAGCCAGACCCAGGAATGCTTCCAGAACCGTGTCTTGTTTTCCTTGAAGCACTTCCGGGTCATAGAAAAAGTAGGGAAGTTCTTCCCTGGCAGCTCTTTCTTTCAATCTCCAGGGACCCTGACAGTGCTTCATTTTCAGACTCCATATCCCAAGAACCCCTGTGGGCATTCTGACTGAGTTCCCAGGCAAGGACCAAACTGGAATATGGGGAATGGAACTGCTCCCGATGCCTGGCTATCGCTGGTCCATCCATTATTTGATACCGGCTGGACACACAGGTATTTTCTTGTCCCACCAGCCAATCCATTTGTCCTTCTGCTCTGGCATGAAACCATCCTCCTTCCTGGCTGGGATGCTTGTTCTCCTTTTATAGTCTGTACCCTATGAGGGAGAGTTTTTACCTACAGCATAGAGCAATGTTTGATGCTACCTCAGAAAGCAAAAATAAACATTTAAGGATGACCAGGAAGTCAACAGTGAAATTCTTACTTCCAGGTGCGAATCAACATGCTATATGTCTTATGTTACTGCAGTGCAAATATTTAATGTTAATATTTAAGATTATTTTATTTTAATAAGACAGAAAATCCATACAAAAACCTGTGTTAAAACTTGTTTGTTTGCATGTTCATTTGAATTTATTTTGCAGTTATGAATATCTAATAATAAATAACACTAAAAATAAGCTAAATTACTTTAATCAAACTTTTATATCATGGGAATATTGTGAACATTTAATCACAATATGAATTTTATTGTGGGCAGAGTGTATTGTCTCATGCCTGTCAATAATAAAAAGAGCACCTCCTCTCACAATGCCTCAAATATAGCCCTTTATAATAGAGTTAGAAAAAACAACAAAATACTACTTGCCTGATGACATAAAGAGAAAAGGGGTGATCACCCCCTTTTGGCCATAGAATGAAGATAAAAAATAAAAACAACAAAAAAGAATAGAGGCCAGGAAAAACAGGAGAAAAGACGTTCAGGGCTTGGGTAATTGGGTGTTTTATCATTTAATCTTATTCAATGCACTCATGTTTCTTTACATATGTCATTTATTATCTTCAACAAACATTTGACTCCAAAACAAAAGACAAGGATAATTAATATTAAAGTAGAGGTTTAGTACTGCCATTAAGCAGTACAAATACCTTTAGAAATATTTTTTTTTGTCATATTACTTATCTTAGAGCTGGATATTCAACTCCCAGTTCTTGATGCTGGCACCATCAGATTGTAAAGAGTTGATTTCTAGAGAATGAATGAGAAGGGATTAGTAGAGATCCAGTGGGAGTCTGTTTCAGTTTTTGCAGCAAAACTGTCATTGCTGTATAATCTTATGGTAGAAGAGAAAACCAAAGAAATCCATTTAAAGGAAAAGTTCTATATTTTTCAAGTTGAAGTTACTTCTTCTCAAAATGCTATATATGCAAGATTGTGTTCAAAAGTTAACTGCTTTCTATAAATTAAAAAAAAAAAGCAAAACTTGCCCGCATTGGCACTTTACAAAAGAGGGTATGGGGCATGAAGGAAAAGCTTAAAAACTTAATCAAATATAGTACGTCCATTTTTCAAGCCAAGACATTTGTCAAATATTGATCTGTGCCTTCCTTGTTTTTGATCCGTGACAACAAAACAGATCTGGAAATATGCTGGTACTATTCTTCTCGTGGTAAGGATACATTTTCTATTTGTTGTATGAGATCTGACATAAATATGGAAGTATTTTAAAACAAAGCCACCACATGGCATGAAAGGTTTACTGTGATTTGGTCTTTAGAGAGGAAACCAGCACTTGGGGGGATGAAAGGTTATTGCACAGGAAGACTTAGTGTAGAGCTGTCCTGCACAGCTGATTTTCTTTTTTTTAATATGTTTTTTTGTTCAATAATGACACATATAAACTATTTTAGAATGTGTGTGTAATCACAAGATGTCGATCAATACTTGACAACTGTCTTGACTTAAAAAATAAATAAATGTATTTGGTAAGTTTTTGAGCTTTTCTCCCATACCCTACAGTCTTCAGTGTAAAGTACCAGTGTGGACAAGATATATTTTTAAATTTATAGAAAGCGTTTAACTTTAGACACAATTTTGAATGTCAAATGTTTATACCATGTTTGTGAAGAAGTAACTTCGACTTGAAAAATACCGAACTTATCCCTTGAGGAAGTATGTGAGAAAGAATCAAAATATTTATAAGAAGTGTAGAATTCATAACTTTTAAAAATTTAAACCAGAGATCAGAGACTGGATGGAAATTTCAAGGTACCCAGGATATTTGCCCAAGAGAAATGACAGTAAGGTGTCTTGAGTCAAGTCCATAATACCAGAGTGATGGTATTATGACAGTGTACTGTTTTGTATTGTGGATGTTGGTAGGCAGGATTTCTGGAGGTCCTGTGGTATTTAAAAAAATGTGTTCCTTCAAATATATGAGGTCTTAGGGAGATCCCACTGCTGTACTATAGTTATAGACAAGGAGCAGTAAGATGATTTAAATAGCAGTTTCTATGGTGATAATAGTTAAAAAGTGGACAAGTTGTTAGAGCCTTAGGGAGAGTGATCCTGCATACCTTGAGAACTGATTTAAATTGTAAATAGAAAGAATAAGTGAAAGGAGGGATTGACAAGGTTTTTCCAAGATTGGAAAGTTTGCAGGCTCACTTTATCCCTAAGGGTAAAAATGCCCTTGCTTGCCCAGTTAATGGAAAGAGATGGGATTTCACTAATTCATATAGGAAGTAATGATTATAACAGATCAGGTTTTGCCTGTGCCATTTTGCACATGTGCCAAAGTGTTTTTCCACCTGACACGATATGATAAGGACATATTTGATTAGTGGTTTAAGAGTTAATGGATGTGCTCTCAGTTTGGATTTGATAAAAGAAAGAGCAAGCAAGATTCTAGGAGGAGCTAAATTTGATTAATCATGTAACCAAGTACCAAACCAACCACAAGACAAAAGCCCAATTAATTTTTTTTAAATATAGCCATGCCAATACACATTTGGATTATCCATAGATCAAGATCAAAACTCAATGAGTTGAGACTATTTTCTCTATATTTAGCCAGGTGGGACCAACGGAAGCATAGCACGTCTACAGCTGAAGGTTTGGGTCCAAAAGGTTAAAAAAATCTTTAATCTTTTTAAAGATCGGATGATAATTGATTGTAATAATACCCTGAAACACAGGGAAGATATCAATACCTAGGTATTTAATGAGCTTTAGGAATTGATGAAAGGAAGGCACTTTGCTTACAGGTATTATTTAAGAGGAGCAGGGCTGTATTAGCTCAAGTAATTTTATTTCCGGAAAGATTTTCAAAAAAGTATATGACTAAGATCAAAGGGGGTTGTTTTTGAGGAACGCAGAAATCCTGCCACTCACAAAGCTTAAAAATAGGTGCAGGCCTCAAATGACAAGAAACAGACCAGCACTCTACAGTCCAAAAATGGGTCAAATACTTTAATAGTCTACAATGTCCACAGAAGGAGGGAAATGAAAAAAAGTGAAAAACCAAGCAAAAGTCTTTTTAATATTGATTTTTTTTTTGCAGAATTTATAAAGTTTGACATCAAAAACAAAGACAAGGGGCAAATGGAGAACAAATTCAGACTGCAAGTAATATAAATTAAAAAGCTAACAGTTAGATACAACAAAACTAGCATCACTAATAAATATAAAATTATCAGTTGTGGAATGAGCCTCGGACACAGACAGGAAGACATGGTAAATTCACCATCACACATTTATTTACAACTGTATTTACATGTAAAGTGCCACACAATCCACAGACTCCCCCAAAGTCCAGGCCAACACTACACTATGCCTCTTCTTCAGGCTGCCTCCTTGTCCTCTTCCACCTGACTCTAGCCCTGAATGAAGGGAGGCAGCCCCTTTTATAATCACCCGGTTGTGCTCCAGGTGTTTCCCGGCAATCTTCCACCGACACGCCCCAGGGTGGCGGAAGTGCCAGCTGCATCCCCGGATGCACTCCGGGTGTCCCTGCTCTTCTTTCCCCGAGGTCCAGGGTTCCCAAGGCATTGGGGCGCCCCTTGGCGGTGACCACGGGCCCCTACAGGGTTAAGCTTCAATGCCTTGCACCCGTGGCCATCAAAGCAACCAGGGGGGTCACCCCCTCGTGGTCTGAGGGAGGCGTAAGCCCTCCTCCGGTCCTCCAAGGCGTCCCGGCTGGGTCGCCCCCCCATCCATCTGCGACACTGTAAACAAATGAATATTAATCAAATCATACAACATAAAAAGCATCAAACACATTATCAGTAATATTGCAAAATAATATTTAAAAGACAACAAAAAACTTAAATAAACAGAAAACACACTTGAGCAAGGGTTAAGATTCTGAATGCACCATGACAAGGAAAAGGTAAAAGGAAAAGAAAAAATACAATGGCATTATCAAGTAGGATTATTCTTTGCAGAGATCCATTAACATTAATAGGTGTAAACTTCTCAAGGAATCATATTGCAGTAGCCTTAGATTCAAGTGTAGTAGTAAAGAATCATGAGGAAAGATGGCACCCCTATGTAATATCTTAGTTAACTGGAAAAGGCTGTGAGCAGGACATATTACATATAGTGAACGTTACACTTGTAAGTAGAGAATCTAATGCTTTAACCATTGTAAATTAACAAGACAAGATAAATGGTTATGTAACTACTGGGCATCCACGTTTAATTTCAAGATGAAAGTAGTAATTGGTTTTTAAAGCCCTTCTACCGCTCAACCATCGAGAATGTTTTAGCTTACCATATCTCATCATGGTATGCTGGCTGTACAACAGCAGACAGGAAATCTCTGCAGAGGGTAATATCATTGGCAGATAAAATCATTGGCTACTGTCCGCCCTCCCTGGAAGATTTCTCCAGTGCCCAATGCCTCTGCAGAGCCAGAAAATGTATTAAAGACCCTTCCCATCCATACAAATGCATTAAAAGTAGAACTAAAAGATTTTCAGATAGTTTTTAACCTTGGGGCATCAGAATTTGAAATCCTAAAAAACTCCTTTTTTCCCCTTGTATGTACAATTATTACTTTAGTGGATAATAATTTCCTGCCCTTTATTTATTTATGTATGTATGTATGTATGTATGTATGTATGTATGTATGTATTTGTCATAGGATGTGTGCTTTTTATATTATTTGTTTGTGGTTTTTTGTTGTACTTGCACTGTTTACAGATGTGGCTTTTACAATTTCATTGTACTGGTACATTGACAATAAAGGCGTCCTTCCTTCCAAAATGTATGCGTAGTATATATGTCTCTCTGAGATACGTTATGAGAAAAAGGTTTTGCTCTTCAAGGAACTGGCCCTCCTGAAGGCTAGGTGCTGTTGCAGTCTGAGTCTTTAAGTAGTGAAGCAGAAGTGAGAGATCATGGACACCAGGAGGAAGTGATGTCAAATGGTTCTTCTCCACTCTAGGGCAAGCAGAAATTGGATTTGTGGTGTCACATTCAAATTCTTCCCCGTAATATTCAAGCAACCCATCCCTGTTAGACATGTCATAATCTCACATGCTTGACAACATAATATTATATATTTTGCCAAAGCTCATTGCATGTATGATCTACCACAAAAATTCTCAATTAAATTTGTGGAAGGCTTTTTCTGTATCTAGTGATTTTTCTACATCTTGGTTCAGATGCTTTTGGGACAGTGCCTGTTACATGGAACAGATACGCGCTTTTATTGGCTGGTTGTTGAGAACAAATAAAACCAATTTGATGGTGTATGTGTGATTTTATTAATAGTAACCTGTAATCTTGGGATAAAAGTTGTTCTAATAATTTTGTATCTGTATTTATCAAGGAAATTGGCTGATAAACTGAGCATTCGGTTGGGTCTTTGCACTCTTTTTAAAGAAAAGTGATCAAAGTGCTGGACTAAATTTAGTATAAATAATAGCTACAGTTAACATCTGTAAGAATGGGGGTGATAAATAAGTAGAAACAAACACATGTTAGCAGCTATTAATCTGGACCCAGGGATTTCCCAGAATTCATTGACTCTAAGGCATTTAATGCAGATTGTATAAGAGAATCTAATTCATCAGTATTGGATTCTTACAGTTTAGGAAAGGGCAGTGTTTTTTTTTTAAAAATGACTTACTTTCATTCTTTGTACTAAGAAAGGTTAGAATTTTTAGAAACAATTTACAAAAGTGTTCTTCAAAGTGGTTACATTCTCAGATTTTTAGCATAATCCTCAAAAAGGCTACATGTCATTTTAAGAAAAAAAAAATAAATTCAAAAAATGTTTTTAAAATACAGTAACAATATTTGAATTTGTGGCGCTGATTAAGTTACATGTATTTCTTAATCAATCAAGACTCTGATTTTGTTGAAGAATTAACAGCATTATGGTCATGGGACTCTTGCACTTGGGATTCTTTATAATGTTCAGATTGAGCTGTACAGTGATTGATTAGTTCTATGGAAATGGTGAGATGGAAGTAGCTGAGCTTGTAATTGTGCTCTCGTTGTCTGGCTCCAACACTGATCTCTTTGTGCAATTGCAAGGACATCCTTACTAAGAAGGTAAGGTTTCAAGGTCATGAGATGAGAGAAATGTGGAAAGCAGTCGATATTATGTTAAACTAGAGGAAAGATAACTTTTTTAAAGAAGCCGGTTAATCTATGGCGGTTTTATAATGAATAAGTATTGTAAACCTGTTGCTGTTGACATCTTCTTGTAAGCTGTAATAAAATGTCATCCATTTTTGTTTTAGTTTAATAGATGTTAATTATTTATTCTTTTCTACATTTTTCTTTCTGTGATATTTTTTACAATGCCACAGGCATGAATTTATAATATAGCTCTGGGTATGTACGACTACAACAACAATAACAACATTTATTTATATAGCACATTTTCTTACAAAAAAAATGTAGCTGTAAGAAAATAAAATAAGTCAACATTAATTAACACAGAATAAGAGTAAGGTCCGATGGCCAGGGTGGACAGAAAAAAACAAAAAAAAAAAACTCTGCAGGGATTCCAGACCATGAGACCGCCCAGTCCCCTCTCGGCATTCTACCTAACATAAATGAAACAGTCCTCTTTGTATTTAGGGTTCTCACGGAAGGATTTGATGATGATGGTCACGTAGACTTCTGGCTTTTAGTCCATCAATGTTGGAGCATCATGATGCTTTGAGTAGGTGGTGGTGGCGCAGGCCGCCACCACAAAGAAACCGGAAAAAGAAACAGAAGAGAGAGTAGGGGTCAGTTCGGATTTTAGAGCCACCATGAATAGTTAAAATGATGAATTGAACATACAGAGTATCAGTATTAAGTTAAAGTGAAGTTATGAGAAGGCCATGTTAACGTAATGTGTTTTCAGCAGTGTTTTAAAATGTTCTACTGTATTAGCCTGGCGAATTCCTATTGGCAGGCTATACCAGATTTTAGGTGCATAACAGCAGAAGGCCGCCTCACCACTTCTTTTAAGTTTAGCTTTTGGAATTGTAAGGAGACACTCATTTGAGGATCTAAGGTTACGATTTGGAATATAGGGTGTCAGACATTCCGATATATAAGATGGAGCGAGATTATTTAAGGCTTTATAAACCATAAGCAGTATTTTAAAGTCAATCCTGAATGACACAGGCAACCAGTGTAGTGACATCAAAACTCGAGAAATGCGTTCGGATTTTCTTTTCCTAGTTAGGATTCTAGCAGCTGCATTCTGCACTCTTGGCAAACGATTTATGTCTTTTTTGGGTAGTCCTGAGAGGAGTGCGTTATAGTAATCTAGTCTACTGAAAACAAAAGCGTGAATTAATTTCTCAGCATCTTTCAATGATTTAAGAGGTCTAACTTTTGCTAGCTTTCTTAAGTGAAACAATGCTGTCCTAGTGGTCTGATTTAAAATTCAGGTTACAGTCAACAGTTACCCCAAAGTTTTTTACTTCCGTCTTAACTTTTTATCCTAATGCATCAAGTTTATTTCTGATAACCTCATTGAATCCATTACTGCCAATCACTAAAATTTCAGTTTTCTCTTTATTTAGCTTGAGAAAATTACTATTCATCCATTCAGAAATACCAGTAAGACATTGTGTAAGTGTATCGAAAGAGTCGGAGTCATCAGGTGCTATTGATAAGTACAGCTGTGTGTCATCAGCATAGCTGTGGTAGCTCACGTTGTAACCTGAGATAATCTGACCTAACGGAAGCATGTAGATTGAGAAGAGCAGCGGACCCAGGATAGAGCCTTGTGGAACACCATATTGGATATCATGTGTCTTTGAGATGTGATTACCACAACTAACAAAGAATTTTCTCCCTGCCAGGTAGGATTCAAACCAATTTAAGACACTGCCAGAGAGGCCCATCCATTAACTAAGGCGATTTCTAAGAATATTGTGATCAATGGTGTCAAATGCAGCACTCAGATTGAGGAGGATGAGAACAGATAAATGGCCTCTGTCTGCATTCACTCGCAGATCATTTACTACTTTAACGAGTGCAGTTTCTGTACTGTGATTTGTTCAAGAACCTGACTGAAATTTATCAAGAATAGCATGTTTATTGAGGTGGTCATTTACAGTAACTGCATAATGACTGCCTTCTCTAGAATTTTACTTAAGAGGGGCAGGTTAGAGATGGGTCTAAAATTTTCAAAAGCAGAGGAGCCAAGATTATTTTTCTTGAGTAGGGGTTTAACTACAGCAGTCTTAAAACAGTCTGGGAAGACCCCTGTATTTAATGACGAATTTAGCAGTGCATATACTCCCTATGTTTCACTGTTTCTGTTGCGTAAGATCTTTGTATTCTGGATATTCAGCTGAGGAATGTCTCTCTAACCATTTTCCAAACTTTCCATTACAGAATCATAGACAAGCAGAATGCACACTGGCAATATGTTGTCTCAAGGCACAATCACATATATCAACACTTGCTTCCGCTGAGCTTATTTGGAGTTGCCATTAAACCTAACATATTTACTATAATATTCTCTTTGAAATATGAGAGTGAGCTAGAGTAACCAGAGCAAATCTGTGAAGACATGACCAACTGTCTTGTGCCAGATGCTGTCGGTAAGAGCTCCAGTTCTCAACAACCATAAATTAGAATAAGTATGTTCAAGAAATGGATAAATGGAGAAATGGTTATTCATTCATTTTCTAAGTCACTTAATCCAAATTAAACTTTGTGATAATCCTGAGCCTCATTATGTAAACTCAGTTAAGTGAACACAGCCAAACCTGTAACCAGCCCTGTCTAATCTAATCCTCACCACATATTGACCCTTACCATGACACTTTCTAGAATAACACCATCCCATCAAAGTAAATTCCAGAAGATGATGAAGAAGAATACTAGTGAAACTTACCAAAGGGTGACAAAGTCATTCCTATGGTTCAGGGACTCCACCACACCACATCGGGATCCATTATCTCAAAATAGTGGGCTGTGACTCCTTCAAGAAGCCACGTCCTGAAAAATGCAGGATTTTCTAGCCTCAGCTAAGGTTAGTGTTCAATGGCTGAGTAAAAATGGGATTCTTTTAAAAGTAGCAAGGTTTTCTATTTGACAGTAACATCAGTGGTAACATTATATTTCCAAGGATATGCTTGGATGAACAACATTTGGAATAATGGAATGGTTCTATGAACAGATAAGTCAAAACATATTTAAATAACACAGATTTCAAAGTTTCTGGTGTAAAGCTAATACAGCATTAGACAGTAGAACATCATACCTATAATGAAATATGGGGATGGTAGTGTGATGGTGTGGAGATGGTTTGTTGCCACAGGACCTGGAAGATGTGGCATTATTTGAGGAACCATGAATTCTGCATTTGCCTGAATATTATTGAGAATGTCCAGTCATCTGTCTGTGATCTGAAGCTGAAACCAAGTTAGGTTAATGCAGTAGGAAAATAACCAAAAACAGAAAGTCATGTCTTCAACTCAGTGGCTCAGAAGAAACAGAATGCATGTTTAGGAGTGACCCAGTCAATGCCAAAAGACTGATTTCAAATTATAGGAAATGTATAGTTGAAATTATTGCTGCTAAAGGTGTTGCAACTATGTTTTGAAATTCTGGGGGTGATTACTTTTTCACATAGGTGATAGGGGTTTTGGATAACAACAGTATTCCCTAAATAAAGAAAATGATAATTTAGAAACTTTTTTGTGTGTTCACTCAGGCAGTAATATTGCATTTTGTCTAAATATTCAAAAATAGCACTGTACATTTCACAGCACTGTAAAGTGATCACATAGATATTCAGTACAAATTTCCACACATGCTGCCAGCATACTGATGGCTTAATCGAAAATGTAAAGGCTGTTTTTCATTTACTATCATTAAAGCCACAGCACTTTATTAATAGATTTAAGCAGAGATTCCTAGAATATGAAATGAGCGTATGTGCTAAGTTATCAGTCATTTAATAACAAAAAAGTTATAATAAACAGTGATACCACCAACATGCATACAACTGTACACTGACACAGCTGACAGCCGTCCTGCACAATAAATCAACTTTTTCTTTCTTAATGTAAACATTCAATACTTTCCAAATTAAAGATAGAACCAAACCATTTGTTAAGAGCTAACAGAAAAACATGAATTCTGATTACCTGGAAAACCCCCATTTTTCTAAAAAATGCTCACAACTGCCAAATTTAGTTTCCTACCTAAAAAAGCATGAAAGCAATTGTGTTTCCAACAAAATGCCTGATCTTAACTCTTCGTTTGAAAAAATTGTTACGTTCGACTCTGAAAGGTTCAGAACAGTGGTGTCTTTTCCAGTTTCCTTTATTATTTTATCTGTATGCCAAACTTTTCACTTAGTCATTCCAGAATTTAATGGATGAAGTGTACTGTATATTTTAACTCGTAAACAATGAAAAGCAATGAGAAGGAAATTTAGTAAGCATAAACGTAATTCATATTTTCTTTCCAAGTTTAAGTACATTATGGACCAGAGTGCATGTTGGTTTCTAATTAATCCCATCGCTTTTCCATATTTTTGCTTTCTTAGATGTTTAACAAAAATAGGCTTACATAGAAATTAAGTATTTTTTGTATATTTGATATAAACTGCTCAAAAAAATTAAAGAAACACTTTGAAAACACATCAGATCTCAATGGGAAAAAGAAATCCTCCTGGATATCTATACTGATACTGGGTAATGTGTTAGGAACGAAAGGATGCCACATCGTTTGATGGAAATGAAAATGATCAACCTACAGAGCCCTGAATTCAAAGACGCCCCAAAAATCAGAGTGAAAAAATTATGTGGCAGGCTAGTCCATTTTGCCAAAATTTAATTGCAGCAACTCAAAATTGTACGCAGCACTTTGTATGGCCCCTGTGTTCTTGTATACATGCCTGACAACATCGGTGCATGCTTCTAATGAGATGACAGATGGTGTTGTGGGGGATCTCCTCCCAGATCTGGACCAGGGCATCACTGAGCTCCTGGACAGTCTGAGGTGCAACCTGGTGGCATTGGATGGACCAAAACATAATGTCCCAGAGGTGTTCTATTGGATTTAGGTCAGGAAAGTGTGGTGGCCAGTCAATGGTATCAATTCCTTCATCCTCCAGGAACTGCCTGCATACTCTCACCACATGAGGCTAGGAATTGTCGTGCACCAGGAGCCACTGTACCAACATAGGGTCTGACAATGGGTCCAAGGATTTCATCCTGATACCTAATGGCAGTCAAGGTGCCTTTGTCAAGCCTGTAGCGGTCTGTGTGACCCTCCATGGATATGCCTCCCCAGACAATCATTAACCCACCACCAAACTGCTCATGCTGAATGATGTTACAGGCAGCATAATGTTCTCCATGGCTTCTCCAGACCCTTTCACTTCTGTCACGTGCTCAGGGTAAACCTGCTCTCATCTGTAAAAAGCACAGGGCACCAGTGGTGCATCTGCCAATTCTGGTATTCTATGGCGAATGCCAATCGAGCTGCATGCTGCTGGGCAGTGAGCTCAGGGCCCATTAGAGGACATGGGGCCCTTGGGTCACCCTCATGAAGTCTTTCTGGTTGTTTGGTCAGAGACATTCACACCAGTGGCCTGCTGGAGGTCATTTTGTAGGGCTCTGGCAGTGCTCATCCTGTTCCTCCTTGCCCAAAGGAGCAGATACTGGTCCTGCTGATGGGTTATGGACCTTCTATGGCCCTCTCCAGCTCTCCTAGAGTAACTGCTTGTCTCCTAGAATCTCCTCCATGCCCTTGAGACTGTGCAGGGAGACACAGCAAACCTTCTGGCAATGACACGTATTGATGTGCCATCCTGGAGAAGTTGGACTACCTGTGCAACCTCTGTAGGGTCCAGGTATCGCCTCATGCTACCAGTAGTGACACTGACTGTAGCCAAATGCAAAACTAGTGAAGAAACAGTCAGAAAAGATGAGGAGGGAAAAATGTCAGTGGCCTCCACCTGTTAAACCATTCCTGTTTTGGGGGTCATCTCATTGTTGCCCCTCTAGTGCATCTGTTGTTAATTTCATTAACACCACAGCAGCTGAAACTGATTAACAACCCCCTCTGCTACTTAACTGACCAGATTAATATCCCATAAGTTTCATTGACTTTATGCTATACTCTGGTTAAAAAGTGTTCCTTTAATTCTTTTGAGCAGTATAGTTATAAACCATTAAACCGTATCAAATAAAGTGTAAATTAAATTTAAATTTGATTAAAATTAAACAGAGGAAACATCAGGTTGGTGACACTGTGGCGCAGTGGGTAGTGCTGCTGCCTCGCAGTTAGGAGACCTGGGTTTGCTTCCCAGGTCCTCCCTACGTGGAGTTTGCATGTTCTCCCTGTGTCTGCATGGGTTTCCTCCGGGTGCTCCGGTTTCCTCCCACAGTCCAAAGACATGCAGGTTAGGTTTATTGGCGATCCTAAATTGTCCCTAGTGTGTGATTGGTGAGTGGGGGTGTGTGTATATGGGTGCGCGTGTGTGTGCGTGTGTGCGCACCCTGCGGTGGGCTGGTGCCCTGCCTTGCGCCCTGTGTTAGCTGGGATTGGCTCCTGCAGACCCCCGCGACCCTGTAGTTAGGATATAGCGGGTTGAATAATGGATGGATGGATGAAACATCATGTTAAAAAGTGTGCATCCTCTTTGTAACCCCAAGCCTAAATTTGCTCAGATGCTAAATATTAACTCAGTCAGCAAGACAGTTTGTTGATGGATTCCTATTGTGGCTGAGGTTAATGGATCATCTTTTTCACAGGTCTTCACTGTGGAAATAAACAAATACCCAATCCAACCAAATATCTCACAATATGGTAGACCCCTTTAAAACAATGTTATAGAATCAACGCATAGTCATGCTAAGCATGTCTGAGATTGGATTTTAAGGAAGCACCGGTTTGAGGAAGGGTACAAAATAATTTTAAAAGGCTTTGCCCATCCCTTTCTAGGTTTTGGGTTAAACATAGGTGTCTGACAGAAATGTCATTTATTAGTGAAGCTATGGCAAAACTGTTATTTGAATGAGTTATAGAAGCTGGTACCTGCAATAAAATGGATCAACAATTTCTAAGGTATTCCCCCAAATGGAATGTGACAAAAGGATATGGATGAAAAAATCACTACTGATAGAAGTTTTAAAAGTTTGTAGTCTGGTAAGGTTACATTTTAATTTGCTTTGAATGCTCTTAGTGTGAGGCGTTATGAAAATCCAACACTACAAATCAGCTTGGTCACACCATTCACATTAAATCCCATGCAATTCACCTCTGGCCAAATTACATGTTTTGTTGACATTTAAAGAAAAAAGTGGTAAATAGAACTTCAAAAGCAATTAAACTAAAACTATGGCATTTTTATGGAAATGTTAATGCATAGTTATGATTTTTGTTGAACTGAAAAATGTAAAAATATAAAATAGTAATCTTGGCTTTTATAAAATTTTGGGCGCACTTTCCTTTGTAAGGTCTCAAAGCTCGTTAGGTGTTAGTCTAATGAAGAACTGTCACTAAGAATTGTCAACTAATGACAGTTCCAGAGCCCAACAAATTATTTGACTCCTCAAACACAGTGCAACACTCAAGAGCCACAGGCTCTTCTAAGCAACTGACTGAGGATCTGAAAATTAAACTAATTGATGCCTACAAAGAGGGGAAGGCTATAAAAAGATATCAGGACGCTTCTACCTAGCAATTTCCACAGTCTGAAATGTCACTAAGAAATGGCAGCTAAGGGGAAGTATGGAGGTCAAGACAAGATATGGAGGAAAGAAAAGAAGAAAAATTGACAGGTAGAACAGCAGGAAAGCAAAGTAAAATCCTTATATGACTACAAAGGACCTGCAGATAGTTTTAGCTGAGATGGAGTGGTGCTGTCCAGCATTACTTACAGATAAGACCTTCATGAAAGAGGCATCAGAAGGAAACCTTACCTGCAATCCTGTCACAAAAACGTTATAAGTATACAAAACAACATCTGTAAAAGACAGAAGCATTCTGGGACCAAGTGTAGTGGATAGATGTTTTTACAATTAAATCACAAAAGCTTTATTTTGGAGGAAAAAAGGAGCAGCATTTAAAGAAAAGAACACCTTGCCATCTGTTACGTACAAGAGTGGATCCTGTGCAGCTAGGCAAAGGAAACATTGTGCGAATACATGTAAGAATGGATTTCATTAAGTACCAATAAAACAGTGAGGATAATGCCAGACAGTCAAGCAAAAAACTGAAGTTAAAAAAGGGTGGATTCTACAACAAGGCAATAATTCAGAACAATTCAAAATCTACTATAAAGTACCTTAAGAAGCACAGTCCTCACAGTCCCCAGACTCTTAAATGTGCTAGGCATCCAAGGCTGCCCTAAGATATCTAACAGCTGCAAAACCTTTCCTAATCAAGAATCCAGAGAATCATAGCTGGCTTTTAAAAATGTTTGCCCAAAATTTTGCAAAGGCCACATGCACTTTTGTTTTTTTTAGTTAATCAAATAAATTGTTGCTGTATATTAACATTTTCATTAAAAGTTGTTTTAGGTTGTTTACTGTCATGGAGGGCCTGGAGTCTCCAAACATTTACATGGAACATTTTTGTGCATTTTATTTTTGCATGCAATTCTGGCAGTTTTACAGTATCAAGACTTACAGTAAACGGAATAAAAAATACTGTATGTATATCTTTGTTAAAAAACTGATGCTGGGAAAGATGCTTGCGTTTCAAAGGAGCACTAAATCAAGGCACACTGCCAGAGCAAATAAAGAAGGTGTCATTTAGTAGCTCATTCCGAGTCTTGAGATTAGTCACATGGTGAGGCAGGACTTTAAAACTGCATCACTAGAGCTGCTATGTGTAGAGGAGTGAAGAAGTATCACAAGATATAACCTAAAATATTACTTGCTGCTATATCTACTTAAGAGTTTCTTCAGTAACATACTGACATAGGTGAAAATGTATTAGATAAGAGTTTGTTTTTTAATTTTCGTTTCATTTTTAATATTTTTCTTCTCTTTTTTGTTATTGGTGTGCTACACCAGTATAATTCTGTAACAATGTTTTTTCAAGACATTGTAGTTTAAAATACTGTATATAATATATTTTTGCATTCGTAGGTGTTTTTTCTGATTGTATTACATTAGTTTTTGCAATAATCAAAATATTATTATATCTTGTATTTCTGGTTGGTAATTTTACCAATTTTGCATCTCTTATAATATTTCATCATTACAGTCAGTCAGTTAGTCATTATCCAACCCGCTATATCCTAACACAGGGTCAAGGGAGCCTGCTGGAGCCAATTCCAGCCAACACATCATTACAGTATTACAGAAATCATCTAGTATTTAAATTGAGTCATTGTGGCTTTGATTTTTGATGTCTTGTCTTGATTTGTCATTGTTTCCTCATAGACATCTCCTGTTTGTGGTGCTGGATTCAGTGCATTACCAGGCAAAATAATTTAACCATGTACTGGTGGTTCCAAGTAGCTAAAAAAAAAAAAATAACGATGTGTGCACAACAGAGTGTCTGAACTTTGACTGCAAAGAACAGACCCTTTTGAGAGGCTTAGCACTCAAGCAAGCAAGCAAGCAAGCAAATAATCACTGCTGGACAGAATAAGCACACATATACTGAGTGTGTACAGTGAGTACTGAGAGGGCAATGTCTTGAACCACTCATTTCCTCTCTCTGTCTTCTTTAATCATTAGTTTCTCTTCCCTCATATTGTCTATGTGATGTAGATTTGATTGCATTTAAAAGTGTGGCATTTTGATGTGGCCTGTAAAAATGCTAAACATTTTGAAAATACAATTTGTAGTAATAGAAAAAAAACCTTGGCATATCTCTGATGTCAAGATATTTATGAAAGCAGCAAATTAGTCCTGTTTTCACATTTGAAATTGCAGCATTGTGTTTCCCTATTAGAAATAATATATTATTTGTAGTGCTGGGCAATGATTACAATTTTTAATCACAATTAATTGCTTTGTTGTCGGTGATTGATCACAATTAATCACAGACAATTACAACACTCACATTGTTATGCGAAAAATTCAATATTGAACTCGAAGGTAGTGTATTGCATGTATTTGGTTTGCAAGCACTTTAAACAAATAAGGTGCTTTTTAACAGCAGTATTCCCTTTACATAATAGCAGTTAAAATATTTCTTGTAAATTTCAACTTAAACATTAATTTAATCAAATATAAAACCAAAGCTATTTGCCACTGCCAGGGCAATAATGTTTTATCTAGCTTGTTATAGAAAAACAAGTTACCCTCAGAGTCCAGAGCCACGATCATAACATTATAACAGGCACCTTCCGAGCAACAGCAAGTTAACATTTCTAAATCTGTTTTCTTTTTCATCTGTACAGATACCAGCAGAAGCATTTTCTTTTATCAGGTAGTAGCATAAAAAGTCTGTGTTCAGTAGCAACTCTTTGAGGGCTAATATTTTTTCCAAAAAACTCAGTTTTCTGAAAAGTGCACAAAGCAATGGTTTCACACATAAATCAACATAAAACGTCTGTTGCTGCCTGTTTTGCCTGCGGTTGGCGCCTGTTTGCAGCAGCAGCTCAACAGCCAGCAGGAATGCATGGTGGGCTGGTTGCCTGGCTGTCTTTGGGAGACAGGTGGGCTATGCTGGCAGTTGCATTGAGACACAATATGGTTTATATCTCCTGTCATCATGTCTGTCCTCCCAGATGAATGTTGTCAAAAGTACAGTGGTGCTTGAAAGTTTCTGAACCCTTTACAATTTTCTATATTTCTGCATAAATATGACCTAAAACCTCATCAGATTTTCACTCAAGTCATAAAAGCAGATAAAGAGAAACCAGTTAAACAAATGAGACAAAAATATTATACTTGGTCATTTATTTATTAAGGAAAATGATTGAATATTACATATTTATAAGTGGCAAAAGTATGTGAACCTTTGCTTTCAGTATCTGGTGTGACCCCCTTTGCAGCAATAACTGCAACTAAATGTTTCCAATAACTTTTGATCATTCCTGCACACCGCTTGGAGGAATTTTAGCCCATTCTTCCGTACAGAACAGCTTCAACTCTGGGATGTTGATGGGTTTCCTTACATTAACTGCTCGCTTCAGGTCCTTCCACAACATTTTGATTGGATTAAGGTCAGGACTTTGACTTGGCCATTCCAAAACATTAACTTTATTCTTCTTTAACCGTTCTTTGGTAGAACGACATGTGTGCTTAGGGTCGTTGTGTTAATGCATGACCCACCTTCTCTTAAGATTCAGTTCATGGACGGATGTCCTGACATTTTCCTTTAGAATTCTCTGATATAATTCAGAATTCATTGTTCCATCAATGAAGGCAAGTCGTCCTGGCCCAGATGCAGCAAAACAGACCCAAACCATGATACTACACCACCACATTTCACAGATGGGATAAGGTTCTTATGCTGGAATGCTTTTCATTTAAACCAAAAAGTTCTATTTTGGTCTCATCTGTCTACAAAACATTCTTCTAATAGTCTTCTGGTTTGTCCATGTGATCTTTAGCAAACTGCAGACGAGCAGCATTTTTTTTTTTGGAGAGCAGTGGCTTTCTCCTTGCAACCCTGCCATGCACACCATTGTTGTTCAGTGTTCTCCTGGTGATGGACTCATGAACTTGAACATTAGCTATTGTGAGAGAGGCCTTTAGTTGCTTAGAAGTTACCCTGGGGTCCTTTGTGACCTCGCTGATTATTACAAGCCTTGCTCTTGGAGTGATCTTTGTTGGTCGACCACTCCTGGGGAGGGTAACAATGGTCTTGAATTTCCTCCATTTGTACACAATCTGTCTGACTGTGGATTGGTGGAGTCCAAACTCTTTAGAGATGGTTTTGTAACCTTTTCCAGCCTGATGAGCATCAACAACTCTTTTTCTGAGGTCCTCAGAAATATCCTTTGTTCATGCCATGATACATTTCCACAAACATGTGTTGTGAAGAGCAGACTTTAATAGATCCCTGTTATTTAAACAACACAGGGTGCCCACTCACACCTGATTGTCATCCCATTGATTGAAAACACCTGACTCTAATTTCATCTTCAAACTAACTGCTAATCCTAGAGGTTCACATACTTTGTACTTTTGCCACTCACAAATATGTAATATTCGATAATTTTCCTCAATAAATAAATGACCAATTATAATATTTTTGTCTCATTTGTTTCTTTTTATCTACTTTTAGGATTTGAGTGAAAATCTAATGATCATCATCAATATTTATGCAGAAATATAGAAAATTCTAAAGGTTTCACAAACTTTCAAGCACAACTGTATGTAAGTGCCATGTAATAGTGATCATACCTCATTAGAAAAGCCCAAAGACATATTTCTTTCCAGCTACAGTATGTTAACACTAGGAAGGTCAACACCAGAGTTCAAAAACAGCTGGTAGAATTTTTTTTTACAGATGTGAAACTTGTCGTTTTTTTCTAAAATCTTTTTCCACCTGCTTCATAGTTCTTTTTTTAAATGAACAAAGAACTTATCTTCAGCATATCTTTATTTGAATTCTGTGAAGTGTTTTGTGATGTTGAAAAACCAAAGAAAGAACACAGCATGATAACTATAAAAAACAATTTGTTATATTACAATGTAATATGTGTTATACCTATTGTCATGTTTCTGCACTGTTTTTAGATTAATCTAATTTTAGCAATGTTTACTAAATAATAAAAATGTCTTCTTTTATAGGCTAATTGTGCTCATATTTCTTTTATTAATAGGGATTTGGTAAACAAGTGGATGTTTCATACATTGGTAAACATTACAACATGAGCAAAAGCAAAGTGGACAACCAGTTCTACAGTGTGGAAGTAGGAGACTCCACCTTCACTGTTCTAAAACGATACCAGAACCTCAAGCCTATTGGCTCTGGAGCTCAGGGAATAGTTTGGTAAGTGAAGTTTGTCATTTAGGTTGCTTAGTACATTTTTCCCTTGTATTGTTTTAATATTACAGGCATGTGGTGTTGTATTTATTCTGTTTTCTGGAATTTAGTAAATTAATTTATTAATTTAGTAAAACAAACAGCAGCAAATGCAAGTTAATAGATAGATAGATAGATAGATACTCTATTAATCCCAAGGGGAAATTCACATACTCCAGCAGCAGCTTACTGATAAAGAACAATATTAAATTAAAGAGTGATAACAATGATAGTATAACAGACAGACAATAATTTTGTATAATATTAATGTTTACGGGTGGAATTGAAGAGTCGCACAGTGTGGGGGAGGAACAGTCTCCTCGGTCTGTCAGTGGAGCAGGAAAGCACCAGCAGTCTGTCGCTAAAGCTGCTCCTCTGTCTGGAGATGATCCTGTTCAATGGATGCAGTGGATTTTCCATTATTAACATGAGCCTGCTCAGTGCCCATTGCTCTGCCACGGATGTCAAACTGTCCAGCTCCGTGTCTACAATAGAGCCTGCCTTCCTCACCAGTTTGTCCAGGTTTGAGGCATCCCTCTTCTTTATGCTGCCTCCCCAGCACACCACCATGTAGAAGAAGGTGCTCGCCACAACCCGTCTGATAGAACATCTGAAGCATCTTATTGCAAATGTTGAAGGACGCCGGCCTTCTAAAGAAGTATAGTCCTTTCTTACACAGAACATCAGTATTAGCAGTCCAGTCCAATTTATAATTCAGCTGTACTCCCAGGTATTTATAGGTCTGCATCCTCTGCATACAGTCACCTCTGATGATCACGGGGTCCATGAGGGGCCTGGGCCTCCTAAAATCCACCACCAGTTCCTTGGTTTTGCTGGTGTTCAGGTGTAAGTGGTTTGAGTCGCACCATTTAACAAAGTCCTTGATTAGTTTCCTATACTCCTCCTCCTGCCCATTCCTGATACTGCCCACAATAACAGTGTCGTCTGCAAACTTTTGCACGTGTCAGGACTCCGAGTTGTATTGGAAGTCCGATGTACATCGGCTGAACAGGACCAGAGAAAGTACAGTCCCTTGCGGCGCTCCTGTGTTGCTGACCACAGTGTCAGTCCTGCAGTTCCCGAGATGCACATACTGAGGTCTGTCTTTAAGATAGTCCACGATCCATGCTACCAGGTATGAATAAGAAATGGGGCAAGAAAGCTCTGCATTATGTGCAAGATGGGTACACTCTTTAGTGTTCACTGAACTTAGAATAAGTCAATACTAAATGATGCAGAAAAGGTCTTTGATTTCAATTAAGCACAAGGAAAGGTTGAACAGAAGGAGAAACACAAGAAGGGGGCACTGCTGACAGCAGTCTGCACAGGTAAGTCAACCCCCTAGTAACATGCTATGCACGCCTCACCTTTTCTTCATCTGTTACTGAAGGTGCTCCTCTGTTTAGCCAAGGCCTCTTAGGTGAGATTCATTGTCCAGGATAATAAGCAACTTCTTAAGTGATCATTGGCCTTTTTAATCAGTTTATTTAGTATGTTAGCATTTCCTGCACTAATGCAATTTCCCTAGCACATACATCAGTTAACTAAAAGTGGTAGAAAACATGTGCCACAAGAGTGGCCTGCATACACCAAACGTCCTCAGCCTTGTTAGGAAATAGAGGCAACTCTGACCCTTCATGTATACAGCCTCTGTGTTGATACTCGACTCAAGACTTCTGGAAACCCTGTGCTACTCATGACTATGTCAGATATGTAATTTTTAAACCTCACAAACTATAATAATAATAATAATAATAATAATAATATGTTTTATTTAATAGGCATTTTTCTTATCACTCAAGGTCACCTTACAATAAAGTTAAACAACAATTAATAAAATAAAAACAAGAAAATGATAAATCACAAAACAATAATTAAACTGTGGTAGACTATCATTGACCAGAACTTCTACCCTAGCAGTTTGGGCTATAAGTTGTTAAATGCACTAGAGAACTCAAAACACAATATCCTTACCCTGCTACTCTGTTTCTCCAGATGAGAGTCAGTTCTTTTCAGCAGATGGATGACAGAATTGTCCACCCTTATGTGGTCCTGGTCAGCAAACTGCAGAGGGTCCAGTACCATTCTGATCAGGGGTTGCAAATTTGCCAATATGAGGTCAGAGCTAATGGTTGATAGTCATTTAAGAATTTCACCTGCGCTATCTTGGAGATTGGTACCATGCAAGATGTTCTCCATACAGCAGGAATCCCTTTGAAGGATTAGACTCGAATTGAAGCTACCCTAAAACACTGCACTCTGTTACTCAGTGCCAGCTTTGCATTTACTGAATTTCTATATTTTTTCTTCACATGGTCTTCTGTGAAGCTCAATCTTTGGTAGCTGGGAGGTTGGCAGAATGGTGTATGTAAGTAGTTGAAGCTGTTGCATAAGGACATAGACATTGGTAGATGGTAGGCAGTAGTGTGAACAGAAAGTAGGGGGGTAGTGTCTGGACAGTGGTACATGGTCTTGCAGAGTAATATGGACTGGAGTGGGGGCACTGAGTTGATTCCCTTAGATTTCTCAAGCTCCTAGGTGAGAAATCTGTGAGTAGGAAGGCAACAGTCAGACCTTTTAAATAATTGGTTTCACTCATTAGCCCTCTCCAGACTTCTCACATGCGATCTGCAATTAACCTATTTAAAGCCTGTGATATTTTTTATGCTCCAATTTGGTCTCTAGTTCCCTGTAGTTTTCTTTTGCCTCCTCGATCTTCTCTTTGATCTCTGCACGTTATGTCACATATGAAATTCAAACCCTGGGTTTAGGGTGTCTTTGTCTTCAAAAAATAAGCAAATCCCATTTTGCCTGAGTTTGGTTAACATTCTGTTTGTGGCAACAGCTTTTTTTGATGTGTGACTAAAATTTTATTTCTTGGTCCTTCCTCATTCCTAGCTGAGGCCCTGCCTGTCCTATGTACACTTTACATCTGCCAGCAAATTTTGCTGCCACAGCACACCCTCCAAAACATACTATGCCGAATACAGTATGAAATGGCTGTGTACTGTAAAATAATTAAAGATTCATACAAACAAAAATGAACTTAATCTTATAAGAACAGTTCATGAATTGTATCATGTTAAAATAAATATTTTGGTGAAATAAACAGGATAAACTTAACACTTAAGGAGGCAGGACATCAAAGCATCCTGTTTTCCTGAATTGTACCAGTGTCAATCACAGTAGCATCTGTTTAAATGGAGCAGAAATCCAGGAGATGCTTCATGCTGTATAGATTACTTTATAATCTACAAACGGATGGGCGCCCCTAGGACCAGGAATCACCAAATTGGTTTATAGCTTGGAAAAGGAAGGTAAACTGATGTACTTTAGCAGATCAAAGATTTTGAGAAAGGGCATCCATCATATTGACAATCAGCCAATCAAATGTGTGTAACATCATATGTTCCAGAATCCCTCGTGGAATTATTAAATAAATATGCCTGGTCAGAGTGATATCAGGAGAAGAAGACAGAGCAGCGTCAGAAGAAGACGAGAAATGTGCAACCATTTTTATCTGATTGTCAACTAAATCCTTTCATGAATATCATTTGCTAAATCAACACCACTCTGGGACATTCATCTTTGACATCATTATCTTTTCGTAAGCTTTTTCTAAAGACCATATCCAGACTTTGTCATCCACATTTTCTTTTATACTTTCCTCTACTGGTATTATTATTCTTTAATAAATACCACGTTGCTTTTAACATTCTACACTTTGTCTTTATATCTAGATTGATTGGAATAATAAGGTAAATATCTAGAGCACCTGGAGCAGTAAAGAAGTGCCATTTAATCTGAACTGCGAGGTTTATTGGTCTGATGTTGCAGAGCTTTAGCCAATAATGAACAGTGTGTTAAAGTAAGACATTAACTGGTTGATAAGTGGTTTGTAGTCAGGAATGTTAAACTTTTGTATGTTTCAATATATTCTTGGGGACCAAATGTTATATTTAGGTCTGAGATATATCTAAAATATTGCACGTTGTTCTTGCTGAAGATAAGTAAGTCTCTTTGGAAAGATGGACAATGCATGTATTATTCATACAGCACTTGTGGGGTGAAGTGCTAGACAATAACGGGCTGTGTATACTTCATTCATATGGTACTTTTGTGGTTAGGGTCAGTGTATATGCGTATATCTATCCATGTGTGTATTAATATTAACGTGTGACAGTAGACCAACCTGGTAACAAACCTAATGAGTACACTTATCCCTGAAGAAAATGAGTAGAGGGGGATACCGTGATAATACATCTCCCTTATACTGTAGAATGGTTTTGAAAGTTGTTATCATGTAGTTTCTGAAGTAGAATCTAAGTGACACTTGTAAGCTAAGCTCATTTCAGATCATTTAACTAAGAAACTGAAAGCTTTCCAATATCACTGAGGTTTTGGAGAAACTATATTCCAGTTTAAATCCAGCTTTTAATGCATTTTGATGGCAGCGTCACCCGAGGTATGGTGACGAAGACTGCCAGTAACTTGTATGAGACAGCAGAAGCAACATATGTAAAGTTCCTGCAGTATTCCCAAAAATGCTCCTCTGCAGCTCAGGAGATATTGGAATCTTGTTCAGATAGAGATCATGCAATACTGTGCTTCACAATTGATCACTTACAATCAATCTCATAACTCTGATGAATGCAAAGAAGCTGGAAGTCATTGTTGATGGTGACTGTGGCATGTCTGTCTTTTTTTGATGTCCCCAACATGTCCTTTATTTAATTATTGTTACAGGTAGCCTGAGTTAATAGATAGCTCTTCACATCAGGTCAAAAAACATGGAAGCATTTTCTCTTGCTTAGCCAATACACTGAAGACTGCTGAACAAGAGATGTCAATTCCATTCATTATGTACAATACTAAACATTAAATTAAAAAAAACAGCAACAAATAACAGCAAGGATGATGGGTGACATTTTTTAACCTTGTTTTGAACATGACTCTCATAGTTTTTGTGGCTGGCAAAAGAGCCAAAGTCTATATTAAGTTTGTTCCAAAAATGAAAAAAATCCTGTACCTGGCTGTTAATTTTATTTAGATTGTATAAATCTTTTGTTCTATCACAATAACCTCATCTTCTTTCTAACCAGCCTATTTTGACTCTCATATCTCACTTTTTGAATGTGCATTTATAAGGTCACACCCTGCAGAGTGAACAGTCTTTTTAATTGGATTAGCTGTCAACTTGTCACATAGCCTTGATTGCTCAGAATGAAACCTAGTGAGGCAATACACTTCAAGATCCTGAGCTTTCTTTTAACATGCTATCGTATAATGGCATAATGGCCACTCTTATATTGTATTTGGGAACATCTATTGATCTTTTTGTTCATGCATACTGCTCAGAAGAAAGACCATGTTGTGTGATTTACCTTGGCTTATCAGAATTTAAATTAGGCTTTGCATTCTCTAATTTGAGAGGCATCAATCACAAGATGTTTTGAAGCTTTTAAGAACTAATTACCTTTTATTTTTTTCAGTAGACTTTTGTCCTGTCCAGATCTGTTTTCTGCCTTGCTTATATTTCATTTAAAATAAGTTAAGGTAATGCATGTCCTTGATCTGGGAAAAGCAGCCGTAAACATGGAGAGATATTTTCTTTTATGTCAGGTGCAGTAAGTGAATGTTTCCAGGCTTGCTTGTTATTTGATTTACTGCCATCTGTTTTATGCTTCTTTAATGCAGTAGTCCCATGTATAAAAGATCATTATTATATCAAATTAGACCACCATTTTAAAGTCCCGGCATAGGTCCCCACTGTAGATTTATGTATCAGTTACATCCAGTGGCTTTGATTGTTAATTTTATTACAGCTTTAGTATTCTCCTCAAATGCATGTACAGAATTGTATCTCCCTGTGGTGAAGTGTGTCTGTGGTCCATGGCATGACCAGCGGACTGGAGCAGGTGTAAGATTTTTTTTAAATAGTATTGCTAAGGCTTTGAGTGCAGGTGAGACAAGTGACCATGGAGTGGTGAATGGGGGAAATGGACTAATTAAGAATTTGTGTGCAAGAGACCAATCATTAATGCTCAGTGGATTGTTTAGAGTGCCTACACTCATGAGGAGTATAAAATGCTTGAGTCAGGAAAGAAAAGGAAAAACCAAGTAGAATTACAGGGGAAAGCAGAATTGGATGGTTGAGCCTTTATGGATGAGAGAAGGCGTTTAGGGATGCGCCACAGCGAAGCAAGGGGAACAGCGCTCCAAGAGTGGATTAATCCTGTTGATCTGTGAAGCAGGAGCATTCAAGGGCTCCAAAGACCTGTTATGAACAACTGAGTTGACAAAATGAGGAAACGGGGATCAGTGGGTCCCAGAGGATGCCAAACAAGGTAGCTGTTCACTGGTGTCAGCCTTTCTGCAAGACCCAGAGAATAAATAGAGAAGACAAATGACAGAGAGAGGAGAACTAGAGATTAGTGAGAGACGATTCTTACTTGGTTTTCACTTACTTATTGGATTTATTTATTGGGCTTTTGTAATGATTTGTATGTATTTTTTATTTATGAAGTCTTTGAACTGCACCACAGTTTTTGCACACTGTTGTTTTGATGTTTAAATATACACACTTTGAACCGGTAACTGTTGTTTTGCCAGTCTTCAGGTGTCCCTGTCCATCCTCGCTTATGACTATATATGTTCCAGAATATGAGGTTTGCCCATGTGATGCTGCTGGAATGGGGCATAACACTCCCCAAGTGCAACATTGAATAGCTTTACACAGTGTTCCATCATGGAAGAGATTTGGGGCGATCCCATCCTAGAAACACAGATGCTTTTATTCCCATATCTAGATAGTTTGTTACATACACCCACACATATGTCCTCCACCCCAGCTGTTGTTCTCTTACTGTTTCACTAACCTGGTCTGGAAGGACAGACAGCCTGGTAGATGTACTTGCAACTGGAAGTACAGATGTAATCTTCACCCAGAACTCTACCGTACTTCACTTCTCCTATTAGAGTATAGCGGTCACAAAGATGCAAAGATTCATTTGGTCCAAAGATGGTGATTTGTTTATTTTATTGTGGATACCCCAGGAACACATCCAGCCTTGAAACCCGGCACACACAAACTCAAACACAGAGGCATTGATGTGTGGCTCAATAAATCGATAAATAAAGAATATCTTAATCAAATAATGAAGACAAAAACAATATTACACAAAAATTCATATGTAAAAGTCCCAGTTTCCCTGATGGTGATAATTATTTACATATACTACACAGTAAACAATAAATACTAACAACAAAGTCTAATGCAGTCCAGTACAGCTGAAGCTGATGAAGATGAAGACTGAAATGAAAATCCTGTGAACATCCCTCTGAAAGAAATGTAAAGTTTTGTCCTACCAGGTTCCCATTGCATCATGAAGGTTTGAATTAACTGGGAGCACTCCCCAGACAAAGCCAACCAAGACAAATCCACATTGACAAGCAGGCGCAGGACAGTAGATACATTCACAAAATTGAAATCCAGGTTAACTGTACCTGTAATCCAATGGTATGTGTGATGAGTTGAAACAAATACAGACAGGTGATTGCTATCCCTCTCAGTGTCTTTTTGGCTCCTTTTTAAAGAGTCCTCTTAATTAGCCTGTTCTCCAGCAACCCTTATGCCCTCTGAAACTGCCTGATAGCATAATACTGCTGCCCTGCTACAAGAGATTTTCTCTTCTTTATTCATTTATAGCCCAGGTGGAAAAAGGGAGTAAATACTAAATGCTTATAAGGAGAGCAGGCAATAAAATTTTATTCAGCCATTATAGTCTTTAACATTCTTAAATATTCTTAATGTGTCAAAAAACAAAAGAAAATAAAAATAAATGGGTGTGCCAAATCAATTAGTACAACCCGGAATATTTTAGGAGCTGTCACGTCTAATGTGTGTGAGTTTGAGTTTTTTAAGGCTACATTGCTGAGCCTCAATTTATGGGTCTTCTTTGTTCCCCCTTCTTCTCCATCTCATCCTGCTAGAAGATGACTTTTAAAAGCTTGTCAAGGCCAAGGTAATAACCCTTAGCCTGCCTCTGCCCAATATCATTTGACAGACGATATGGTGCATGGTCTCAAGGTGTGCATACGCAAAGGTAACCAATTTTGTTCAAGGTCCCTACATTTACACATATGAAAAGTCCTGAAAATGACCATTAGAACTTGACCTTTCTTAAAATAGGGTGTTTTAAAGTGCATTCTGTCTTCTAAAAATCTCCTTTCTGTAAAACTGCCTTCTGTCTGTACTAAACCTTCCTCATTTCTGTGATTAGCCAAGCTACTACTACAGAAATGAATGAAAGAAAATAAAACACATTTTGAGCTGTAGCTTTCTTAGCATTATGTTTACCCCTGGAACAAAGAGCCAAAAAGGATGAATTTTTACAACAAAAAAAAAATAATATTATGTTTAACAGAAACATGCAAATACTAAAAAGTCAACATAAATGCAATAGGAAAGATATGTCTGGTGTCCACTGCTATACTGATGCAGATTTATGACACATCCATTCTATGATATGTTTTGTAACAATGAACAATGCACAGCCTGTAGTTGCAATTGGGACAGCAGAAGTGTGTTTCTTTGTGCACTTTTCTTATAATATATTTTCTGTTGCTTACGTATGAGATGTTAGAATGTCAGTGCCTGATGTTGTAGGCTACCACAGTACATGGCTTAGTGACTTCTTCATTTCTCCTGACGTGACCATTGTCAGTTGCTATATGAACACTGTTTAAGGGGCTAACATCTTTCTTGTCCTTGCACTTCATTGTAATCATTTTACCTTTTTTGCCACATAGCTATCGTCACACCATGGTAAAACGTCATGCAACCAAAGTCACCAGGTATGTCACAACAGGTCTTACAGTGATGTATGCATCAGTTTTACTATCTGTGTCAACATCTGGTGACCAATTCACATTATCAACACAATTACTTGATTCTAGCAATTGTTCTGTTTCAGTTTGTTCTAAAACTGTCTTTAATTCTTTTTTTTTACCATTGTGTTTTTTTTGCTGAAGGCTCCACCCCACTCATGCATATTGATGAGTTAGCATAGAGTCACCATAAAGTGGCAGAAAACATAGAAATATTCATTATTTTTTTCAGCATGATGTTATTTTCATCCACTGGAAAGCAGCAGAATGGTGTGAAAAGAAAATTTGGGCTTAACACTGTAAATTGAATCATCATGTCACCCCAGGTCTGACTTGGCCTTAACCATAATAACAAAATACAGAGCCAGAGTCATACACAGGGTTAACTCCAAGGAGGTTAACATGGTGTAGGTATAAACATAAATAACAAACATGTACCAAAAATTCACCTCATTTAATAGCAACCATGTTGAGTTGGTAAAAAGATGAATAAATAAAGAAAAGACAGTTTTGGCTGACCACAGGGTATTTATTTTGTGGCACTGGAAAGGTATGAGACAGAGGAAGAATCGGTGTGTGTTCCGGTTCTTCCAGTGTACCCTTAAAAGCATCCCACAAAATGATGTGTGATGTACACTTATTGCAGTAGATACTATTCTTGGCATTGCTGTTTTATCATATTTGGACATGTATATTATCTGTTGCTGAATTACAAACAGTCGTAATATCAAAACTACTGTATGACTCATCCATCCCTCTTATTAACACTGATAACAAAGGATAATTGTACACTGCAAGGCAGTATAATACATTAGGTCAAAAAAGCTAAATAAATTGTTCCCGTATATTTCATCTACAGAGACCATTAAAAATTCATATGATTAGCCACAAATTAACTTACAACCTGGTCTGGAATCAGCATATGGGTGAGTGATATGATAGTCATTCTAACAACATTAGAATTAAACAAATGTTATACTAAGAACACATTTTCATTTTGTTAAGCAAAATGCATCTGTTTAAGTTATTATAGAAAATACATCAGTATTGCAAATACTATGGAGCTAGATCTTGTTGCAAATGTGGAAAGAAAATCAAATTAAGGCAAATTGACAACAGACCACTGTTATTCGCTGCACAAGACAGGGTACATTTTTTAAAAGATCTGCAGCACAGATGAACATAAATTAACCTAAATAAGTCAACAACACTGACTACAACACACATAAGCAAAAGAATGATTTTTCATCAGGATCTCAAATTTGAGATTTTAAATACCGATGTAGCTAAATCACAGTATTAGTCTAATTTAGTTATGGTCTGCATGTCTAATAAAATAATCTTGGTATTTTACACTCATTACCTTTAATAACCGTCATAAGCTTAACCTTGACCTATAAACAAACACCATCATTTGCCTGTCATTTTTATGATTGTGTTTTATGGTGAAGGCTGATTTTTCTAAGAGCTTTTAATGACAGCTAAAAAGCATAAAGAGCATAACAGAATCCTCAATTGTGAGAAAGAATAGCAAAGCTGCAGCTAAAGAGTGTAAGAGATACCTCAAATGTGAGAAACAAATACAGAGCTGCACGATAGATAGATATGTCGATAGGAAAGAAGGTACCAGTGGACAAGCTTATGTTTAATTGCTGTTTTATCAAGTATTAATGGTAGCCTAACTCAAGAGACTAGTTCACAACCTGTAGCTAGTTACAGTCAAGAAATAGAACCCTCGGGTTTTTTCACTGGAGAAAAATGGGTTTGTGATCCAGATCAGATTTATCTCAAAGACAGGGCACTACTTGCTTATTTCTTGTCCCATCCATCCATCCATCCATTATCCGACCCACTGTATCCCAACTACAGGGTCACGGGGGTCTGCTGGAGCCAATCCCAGCCAACACAGGGCACAAGGCAGAAAATAAACCCTGGGCAGGGTGCCAGCCCACCACAGATTTCTTGTCCCAATATGATGAAAAGCATTTTGAACAGATGTCCAGGATATTTGACATTGATGCCTTTGTATGTGAGTTTCAAAAGATGTTCCATTTATTCAATTACTGGAATACAAGCAGAGTTCCATTAATGAGTACATTATAATATATATATGTTGGCCAAAAACTTAGGCTGGGAAGAACCTGCTTTAATTTCACTTTTTAAGGAAGGACTAGCTCTAGAAATAAAGGATTGGTTGGTGGGCCATGATATGTATCATACTTTATATGAGTTGGTCCAGAGAATTGGTTTGAGATTAATAGAAAGAATGGGTCATTTTCTTATACATTACCAGAACGTAAACACCTCATAGAACCTATAGAATTGGGGAAAACAAGCATTGATCTATCAGAACTTAAAAAAAAAAACGCATCCCAAGCCCAGATAAATGGGGAGGGTTGTGTCAGGAAGGGCATCCAGTGTAAAATTTTGCCAAATCAATATGCGGACAACAATACTAATTTGCATACTGGATTGGTCAAGCCCCGGGTTAATAGCAACCAGTACTGTTAGCCAACAGCGTGCCTGCGGAAATTGGGCTACTGTTGGCCGAAGAAGAAGAAGGAGGAGAAGAAGAGGGCAGAGACGTGTCCGGAGGCATGAGGAGAAGAGGTAGGTAAAGAGAGTGGAACTGAGGGTAGGAACTTTGAATGTTGGCGGTGTGACTGGTAAGGGAGGAGAGTTAGCCAATATGATGGAGAGAAGGAAGGTTGATATATTGTGCTTGCAAGAGTCTAAATGGAAGGGGAGTAAGGCCTGGTGGATCGGAGGTGGATTCAAATTGTTCTATCATGGTGTGGATAGGAGGAGAAATGCAGTAGGGGTTATTCTGAAGGAACAGTAGGCCTATGTCAAGAGTGTTTTGGAGGTGAAAAGAGTGTCAGACAGAGTAATGATTATGAAGCTGGAAATTGGAGGTGTGATGATGAATGTTGTTAGTGCATATGCCCCGCAAGTTGGGTGTGCAGTGGATGAGGAAGAAGATTTTTGGAGCGAGTTGGATGAAGTAATGAACAGTGTACCTAAGGGACAGAAAGTGGTGATTGGAGCAGATTTCAATGGACATGTTGGTGAAGGGAACAGAGGAGACGAGGAGGTAGGTATGGAGAGGAATGAAGAAGGACAGAGGATAGTGGATTTTGCCAAAAGGATGGACATGGCTGTGGTGAATACTTATTTTAAGAAGAGGGAGGAACATAGGGTTATGTACAAGAGTGGAGGAAGATGCACACAGGTAGATTACATCCTGTGCAGAAGAGTCAATCTGAAGGAGATTGAAGACTGCAAAGTGGTGGCAGGGGAAAGTGCAGTTAAGCAGCATAGGATGGTGGTCTGTAGGATGACGTTGGAGATCAAGAAGAGGAAGAGAATAAGGGCAGAGCCAAGTTTTGGTAACCTGAGGGGTCAACCTTACTGAGACCTTCATCTTTATTTTCAGATTTTGTTTGATGGGTACAGGTGAGATGGTCATGTCCTGCTTGTTTTATGTCTCATTACTGTCCGGCTGCTAATTAAGGAAAAAACAACTAAGGGGCCTGAGTCAAGCTAATTAAAGCTAAGGCTAAAGTTAATTAGCATCAAAAACTGGTCACTAATTAAGAAGATGGTTAGAATGAAAACCTGCAGCCACTGCGGCCCTCCAGGACTGGAGTTCGACACCCCTGCTCTAGAGAGGAGAGGAATGAAGGTCAGTAGGAACAAGACAGAATACATGTGTATGGATGAGAGGGAGATCACTGGAATGGTGAGGAGACAAGGAGTAGAGCAGTTGAAGGTGGATGTGTTTAAATACATGGGATCAACAGTGCAGAGTAATGGGGATCGTGAAAGAGAGGTGAAAAAGAGAGTGCAGGCAGGGTGGAATGGGTGGAGAAGAGTGTCAGGAGTAATTTGTGACAGACGGATATCAGCAAGAGTGAAAGGGAAGGTCTACAGAACGGTAGTGAGACCAGCTATGTTATGTGGGTTGGAGACGGTGGCACTGACCAGAAAGCAGGAGACAGAGCTGGAGGTAGCAGAGTTAAAGATGCTAAGATTTGCATTGGGTGTGACAAGGATGGATAGGATTAGAAATCAGTACATTAGAGGGTCAGCTCAAGTTGGACGGTTGGGAGACAAAGTCAGAGAGGCGAGATTGTGCTGGTTTGGACATATATTATATTAGGAGAAGGATGCTAAGGATAGAGCTGCCAGGCAATAGAAAAAGAAGGAGGCCCAAGAGAAGGTTTATGGATGTGGTGAGAGAGGACATACAGGTGATGGGTGTAACAGAACAAGATGCAGAAGACAGAAAGGAAGAACTATGGACTATGGAAGAAGATGATCTGTTGTGGTGACCCCTAACAGGAGCAGCCGAAAGAAGAAGAATAAGAAGACGAAGACCAAAAAGTTATGTTTTTATTGTGGAAAACCTGGACGTATGGTATCAACCTGTCACAATATTACTGTAAGTGGAAACCAGAGTACCCACTATATGTGAGAGCTAGTGGGATGGGTCCTTGAAATAAAGTTTTCAATAGAAATTACTTCTTGTGGTTCCAGAGCAACAGAAAATATTATTAGTTCCATGTTGCTAAAAGTTAAAAGCAAGTGCTAATCCTCTATAGTTCAAGTCTAAATTGTTATTGATTGTTGCTACACCTACTTATGCGGTTCGTCTTGAAATCACTACATTGTCCCATACAACTATGTGTAGATACTCTGTATTTGGAAGGTTTCAGTTTGTTCTTGTTATGATCTGCTATTCTGCAAGTCATTTTGGGTTTTCCTTGGTTGCTAAAACATAACCCAGTGATAGGTCATTCTCGAAAGGAAGTAATTCACACAGACAGAAAGTTTTTCTTTAAACAGAGAACCATAGACGCCTGAAATAAGCTACCAACTAGTGTGTTAGACCATAGGACTTTAGGGACTTTCAAAACTATACTTAATGTTATTTTAGAAGAATTAGGTAGATAGGACTGGTGAGCCTTGTTGGGTTGAATGACCTGTTCCCATCTACATTGTTCTGATATTGTAATTAAATTGAACATATTCCACATCCCTCATTGTCTTATTCTGATATCTTCTCCCTCTCCATCATGCAATACAGTTTGCGATTTGTCTCTTTTTTTATTCTTAATACCAAGACGTTTAGTAAACAAAATTAATTAGAAGTAAAACCCCATCATGATTACAATTGTGCAATAAACCTGTTACTTGGGACAATCTTGCATAAGGGTATCCTCTGTACCGAAAAGGGAAGCAATGGTGGAATACTGTGTGTAAAGGAAAACTTGCAAAATGTGCTTAATAAACAGACTAATTGTCCAGTAGGTAGGTTTAGGAATGTTTTTATTGGAAAAAAGGGTGGAGGGTTGTGTTCTTGGATCAACTATTGTGAAATAAATAACAGTTGGAAGCATTTGTCCCCGACCACTCCTCACCACATTATTGAATCAGATCTCAGGTTCTATTGTGTTTTCTAAACTGTTTTTGCGGACTGCCTATAATTTAATTTGCCAATGAAACAAATGGAAAATGTCATTCAACACCACCTGTGGACACTGTAAGTTTAAGTTAATATATGAATTAAAAGATTCTCCAGCGGTATTCTAGTTCCATTACAACATTTTGCTCCATCTCGGCTTTAAGCTCTTTAGATGTTTTACCTTGTGTTTTTGCAGCAGTTCTCCCCAACCTTTTTTAATAGACTCCTCACCACATTCTGAGTGGTCCTTGACAGTTCGATGAACCTCAAAATTCTTAATAACATTGTGGACTGTGGAAACAGGGATGCCAGAGTCACTTTAGAAGGGATCTTGCTTTTCTATGTCTGTTGATAACTGGTTTTCTAATGGTCTCAGACAGCAACAGGGAATGAAAATTACCTTTTTAAGCACGGAAGCAGTTGTTCATTGGTTATTTAGTTTCATGCCAGTACTAAAAATTTAACGCAGGTGAGTCTGCTTTTACTGCATCGAGAGTCTAGTTCTTTTAATCAAACTGACTTGAATAGTTCAGAATTTGTAATTGTGTCATGTCAACTTTTTCAGACATAATGTTGTTGTTATTAATATTAGTGTTTGATCTGGTGCTGCTCTGTATCAAACTAATGAGTTTATGTAAACCAAAGCTGTTTCATTGTGAAGTATTGTATATTAATGTATCCGATAATGCCGACAGGGTGGCACGGTGGATCTAGTGGTTAGCAATGCTGCCTCCCAGCTGTAGGAGACTTAGTTTAAATTCCAATCCGGCCTTTGCCGGTGTGGAGTTTGTGTGTTTTTTTCTCTGAGTGGTCCAGTTTTCAGATTATTAACATAACTGGCAACACTAAGTTGGACTGGTATAGGCGAGTGTGGGTTGGTGTTTTTGTTAGTGAAATGTGCATTGGCTTCAGCTCTAACAGAGGAAACAGTTTTATAATGGATAGACACAAGGATGTAACGTTGTATAGAGCTAGTAAAACTTAAGCTTCTATAACAACACCTTTCAATCCCATAGCTTGATGAACAGTCACCTTTAATTTACTGTTTACTTACATTTCAAAGTCACATATGCAATTTGAGCGAATTGTGTTTTACTTAACTACACGGCACTACCAGACTAAAATTGATATCTCCTGCCATTCTAAAAATGAGCACTGTTTGCAGCTCTCTGCCTTCAAAGAAAATTGCTTTATCTTCAAACTTATTTGTAAATAAAGAGACAGAGTAGCCACAGGTTTATACTGCCAGCAGCATTTTGCCAATACATACATATAAAATTATCATTTCAGATGTGTTCAGCAGAGTCAGATTTTCACTGGAAGAATATCTTTGCATCAAGAAATATACAGCATTTTCCATAAAAATAAATAAATCAAATGTAATTACTGTATTAAACAGTCATAATGCATTCCTGAAATAATAATTCATTTTACAGGTTTGCGGCAAAGCCATACCGACTATGATCACTTTTTTTTATGTGTGCCCTATAGGGAGATAGCAGAACCCCAGACACAGGTCATGTACACCAGAGACATCCTTAGGTTCAAGTTTTATTATTATTTTATTTAACAAAATGCCTTCAGATCGGTTTTCTTTATTGTGATCCATACTGTTATTGGCACAATCTTTCTGTCTCCTGCGCTTCTCCCAGATGAGTGTTTTCCTCCTCCCCTCTGAATTCCGACTACCTGGGCAACATGAAGGGCTCCCTTTTAAATTCAGTCCAGGTGTGCTTCCGATGCCAAACCACTGTCTCCTGGAAGCACTCCCTGGTCATGTGAAACCACCCTATAACAAGGGATCTATTTCTTGACAGCTACCCCAGCAGCCCCCATGGAACTCAATAGGGTAGCCCAATGGAATCACAATTCCCATGCTGCTCTGCGGGCATCCATACAGGGCCTCACCACAAGAGATGCTGCTATCAGCATTCAAGGGTAATACATTTTCAGTCTCTCCTCCTGCTCCACTGACATTTGTGGGTTTTTAAGCAGGCTTATTTTAGGACTTGAAACAATTTGTTCTTGAGTAAAGGTCGTTATAAATATCTACATTTTGTCTTTTACTGTTCTAAATATAAATTAGCTTGTGTTGTTTGGGCTACTGTCTTGCTGTACAACTCAGTTGTGCTTCATCTGCAATTCATGGAAGGCTTGCCTGCCATTTTCCTTAAGAATTTTAAATAGAGCTTAATTTATGGGACTTCAATTACAGAAAATCATCCAGGTTCAAGTGCAACAAACCATCTCTAAGCATGGCTCTACCACCATCATGTGTGGCCAGTGTTATGAAGATATGCTGTGGATTCATGTATTAGTTTCTCTCCAGATGTATCAGACAATGTACCACCAGTATAGTTCCACTTTTGATATATCTGTTAAGTTCATGGAAGAAAATGCAACTCCAGGCATTTCTGCCAGCAGTTACTCCTTGCACTGTTGAATTGTCACAGGCATACACTGCATTCATCATGTAGCTATGTTTGTCCAAAATTTCCAAAGTTCTACAGCTTTTAGCTTACTTAATAGAACACAGTCCAAATGTTTTCATTTTGAATGTTTTGGTAAATTTCAAAGCAAACAGTTCTCGCAATGGTCAGAATACTGTGTGACAATATTCTGCTTGTAAACTAATTTAACAGTCCATGCTTCTAGAAGGGAGACTATTTCTAAACTGGCTTAATTAACACTCCGTTTTTACAGGTATGGCTAAGAAAGTTCTGCTTCATGTTAACTTACTATACAATAATCTAAGTAACTACAGGTACATATATGATCTGATTGAAACTAATCAAAAACTTAAGTGAATTTTACATTAACTATAACTATCTAAGATTGGCTCTTACACATAATTTTTACTAGTATCCATATTTGATGAATATCATTCACAAAAGATGAACCATTTGGTTAAGAGGATGCATCTCACTGTGAATATCATTTGTGATTGGATATGATTCAGAAAACAATTTAACTGCTATTTAAGTTTAAGTACAGTATATTGTCCTATTGTAGTCAATACAGCCGCACATAAGTGAAAGGCTGTGTCAGCATGCATTTGCAAAGTAAAGGTTATTCCCATGCTGAACAAACTTTGATTGCTACAAAGCTAAAACATTGTATCCCCACCCTTCTTTTTTAGCATTGGAATACCCTTTAGTTGCATTTCAGAAAATCTAAAAAGCTAGTATGATAATATCCTCCCTTCATTTTCAGACATTGTGCTCAAGTTGTTTGGCTTGGTTTTATGGTAATTCAACTGAGTTCTGTAACTCTGTGTTACATTATACAAGAGGTGATTAAAACATTTTTAGCCTGATTTAGTGCACTAAGAAAAAGAATAGTAAAGCAAAACATATTTTATTTTTCAACATATGTTTTTTATAGCATTCAGTCAAATACAACACTTGATGTTCTTTGCTCCCCTTAACTTCTTAAAAACTTTAAACCAAATAACAGTTATTTCTCACTTAGTAGATACAGTATAAACCAGAAAAAATAAGGTGTAATTAAAAACAGCAAATGATATTTGATCAAAAAAATAGTTGGCATAAAAACCAACAGAGGGTGCTCTAGTACTATTATGAAGAATAAATTCTGAAAAAAGAACCATGTCTAAAATCAAATATATACAACTTATGGCATATTGTAAGTGTTAAAGTCATAGTAGGATTAATAAAGTATCTATCTATCTATCTATCTATCTATCTATCTATCTATCTATCTATCTATCTATCTATCTATCTATCTAGTTCATTGTTATGATATAAATGAATAATGAACAGGAATAATGCTCTGCATGAGGCCTGATATGTTTTAATAAATGCTTAATTGTCACCATGTATATTTAGGGTAGAAACATAAAAATGAATACACTGCTTGATTAAATTTGCTTTTTAATAGCTACGTATGTATATCCATTACAAATATGTTGTTTTTTTTTTTTTTGTATAGCCATTGAATGATTTTACATTAGCATGCGGACAGTAGTTTTTGAGTCCTACAATCCACAAATCACCAATTTATAACTGCTGGCGCAACATGTGACCCTTACCATAGTGCTATTAATGGAGGACATCCACATTACAAGTAGGGCTGTCAGAGGGAACATCACAATAAAATGTGGTTCAAATCTGTACAGAAAAAATCTTCATCAAACACTTTTACAAATAATTTTTAATTGTTAGTTTGTATCTTTATTTATAAAACAGACAGATTTATTTTAGTTAATGTATGTTTAGGGCGAAAGTAGCAAGTGTATTTAATGTGTTTATAAATAATCAGGAGCTGTTTTGAATGGGTTTCATATATGAATTATAGGCATGTGAAGTGTCTTGGATCCACTTTTCCCTTTGATCATGCCACTTTCAATACACAGAAAGTCATGTTTTTGGGAAGGAGCATTAGTGCACCGGTTGTAAGCGCTGCATGTTTTGCAGAAGCAAAAAGCAAAATTATCAATTATGAAATATGCAAAGGCATAAAAAAGAAACATAATTTAAAGTGTTAATGAGGCTGAGTTTGCAGTTTGAAATGGTAAAAAATGGCATGCAGCAGTTGTGAAATACTGAAAAAATGCTAATGCTGAAAAGTGTGGTAAAAAGTAAGCTACAGTGTTAATTAACTTGCAAGGGTTCAAGCTAAACATCTAAGTAGAATGAGCCAGATTATAAAATATTTAAGTCATTTTATAGGAACTGAAACACCTCATTTACATGACCAGCTTGTACGTCTAAGAAAAAACAAGATAGTTAAATCTACACATCCTGTTTTCCAGTCCTTTTAAACAATGATTATTGTAAAACCAAATGACAGCAAATGGAAAATCTTCTTGTTCTTCACAGTTTTTGCAAACTAAGTTACAACGTTAGTAGTGTGGTGATAGTTTTATAAGAAGAGTCACCAAAGTGTTAACAAAGCAGTAGGCCCAGCCAGTGTGGGTTCAGAAATGTTGTAGGCAGTGAAAGGTTCTGGAGTTGAATGCTGCAACACGTACAACCTGATTGTGTGAAGTAGTGGTTCAACAAAATGAAAATTCTTCTGCGATGCCAACCTTCAGAAAATGCTGGGCTGAATACTAAACAATTGATATACTTTTCCAATGATTTTTTTTTTACCTTTGCATAAGACCTAAATTAAATTACTTTCACTTTTAGATGCATGCTAAAATGTAGTAACATTGAGCTATAAAACTGCAAGTTGATGAAAATATCTTTTTATTATTTTCTTCAGTCTTTTCAATGAAAAAATATGTAAAATGAACTGAACCCAGAATAGATTAATGAACAGATAAATAAATAAAAAAGTAACAAAATGTGAGCAGAGGTAGCTTGACAGGGTGGTTTGTTCTTTCCTTGGCTGGGAAGTTGTATGGATCCACATTGTTTATCAAGCCTAACTTTTTAAAACAGTGTTGCTGTGTGAGCCAATTCAACTTGTCCTGGTATTATCCCCACTCATTGTGCCTTTCTTTGTCCATTTTCCTTTGTTTTTGTAAAAGTGTTGTGGATTCTTGTTGTATGTCATTATTACTAATTTCCTTGTTATAAACAAATCAGTACAATCCTCTAAAGGTGGTATCCATGCCATACAGTGCCATGCTGTGTGACATATTACTCATTCAATATAGGTTTGAAACTGTCATCCATAACCAGCACAGTGGAGCAACAGTAATAGTGTCACACATTCAAGAAGCTCAGCATTTTTTCACTGGCTAAATAGTGAATTTGCCAGGAAAAAGATATCGTTTTCATTTGTCACTGATGAAACTTGTGCTTGTTTTTTTTGATGGTATCGTTGACTTTGATATCATGCTCTTACAGTATCATTTTTCATTTGTCTTTTCCTTGTGAGGGTTGTGGTGACAACATGACAAATTAGATCAAAGAGTCATATACCAAGCAATTATCTGCAACTTCTTCTGGAGAATTCCCAGTTGCTTCCAGGTCAAGTTCTGATCCCTACAGCATATCTTGGGCTTGACCTCTGTCTTATCCCAGTGGGTACATCTCCCATGGAAGCCACAGCCAGGCATCCTGACCTCATGCCAAATCATTTTAACTGGTTCTGCATGATTAGAAAATGCAGTGGTTCTACTCCAAGATACCTCCATTTTGTAGTACTCCTCACCGTACCACTATTTTCGACAACTAATAAAGCAGTGTTTTTAGCAAACCAGTAAAAACATAGTGCTTGTTAAGCATATTAGTTCAGATATTTCTTCTAGTCTACTGAAATATTAAAATCAAAGGGTAAAATTTAAAGTACAGTAGCGTTTCTGTAGAATTAGATTCAACATTGAATGCTTAAAAGTTACCCATACGCACCAGCAATTATACATAGAGAAAGACTTTATCAGTGGCAAGTTTACATCTTCCATTATTGTAGTAATTCTGGGCCATAAGTAACACAAAATATAATCTGTTCCAGTATACTTGGGCAGTCCAAATAAATTAATCCATTTTACCTCCACCATGGATTTTCCATCCACCATTCAATATGTACATATATCTATGTATATAAAGTTCTTTTCACGTTTGAAACGGAAATTAAGTATGACCAGAGAACATATTATAATACTAATCACTTCGTTTGTGGATGACATTTTTATATCGTCTTTAAGAATTGTTATTATTTGTGTAAGAGTTATTTTACGGATATTGAAAAGAAGTAAACACAAACACGCAGATCTATCCCATAGACGTCTGCCCCACATCGTCCTCTCCCAGGCCTCCTCTCTGGACTCCAGTGCTGAGCCATCCGCCACCATGCACGTTCTGACAGAGAAGTTTTATTTATTCGTTCATGTGACTGTCGCGGAAACTGACACATTATTAGTTTTTTTTTTAATTGGCAGTACTTGATAGTAGAAGAGATGAGGAAAACAGCTTTGCGTGTTTCTACCTTTTAACTGCGCCAAGCTGTAAACAATGTGAAGACGACACCGCCTTCAGCGGCGAGGGGTCGTGAGAACAAAGTGGACGCTCAGAGGTTTGGAATGTCGGGCTGCTCTGCTGGGTCAAGAGCTTCGCAGTTTCAGGCAGCGTCCTCTCTTCTTGCACTGTTTGTGACACTTCGAGTGCCCTGTCGGCTCCTGGGAGAGTGGAAATCTTTGCAAATAAGTGTAATCGGCGCCATCAAAGCAAGACTCTTTGTAAATTGCGCTGTGTGACTACTTACTGCCCTTAAGGTGAGTTCAGGTCACTAAAACCCTGCAACATTCAAGGTTACTTTTGTGATTAATTCTTTTAAGAAGATGGAGGGTTTTGTGATAATGCAGGTTCATTCCATGCTCCCAACCGTCATCATGTGAGCATTTGAACCCTACACCATCGGTAATGTTACCGAAGAGCTTAGTAGTGGGGCACAACAAAGTAAAGGGATGGTGGAAAAGTGTCAAGTGCTTTTATTTAAAAACAACAACAAAAACAAGATGTTCAAAATTAGTGCAGTGCATTCAAAAGTCATTAAATAAATAATCCATTAAAACGAGTCTTATTGTGGAGGTTAAAATTAAATAGAACAAATCTTCTAAAAACAACGTGGTTAAAGTAATGCAGGAAGCAATCCTTTAAAACAACAAAGTTCGCTGTCTTCTTTCCTGCGGCAACTCCCCTACTCCTCCCATCTGGGCTTCTCAACAGAGGAGTTGCCCTACCTGCTGCTGGCCCTCTGTCCACTCTCCTGCTGGTCGGTCGCCTTACTGATCCCTGGCTCCGGTAGGCTCTACGAACAGCAACTAGGGATTCCCCAACGACCAAGGCTCTCACGCTGGGGACACCACATCCCAGGTCCCGACTCCCGCTGCCTTCCGCGGAGAGTCATCTGCCTTCCGGTCACTTCCATCCTTCATAAAAACAAACTCTGCAGGAGCGTCCACAACTACTACGCCCCAGGTGTCGGCCAGTAGTTGCGAGCCTTCACTCGCTCGCTCTCCCGCACCGGCTTTCTCTCTCTCCCCACTGCTTCCTGCTTTTTCCTCCTGCAACCTCCCGTCCGTTCTCGCATCTGTTTATCAAGAGGGCATGGCAGCTGTGCCAAATAAAAGAATAAAGAAATATAAAGAATATAAAAAATATATAAAGAATGCATGAATGGATAGATATATAAAGTAAAAGGATGCCGTATGGCAAGAACTTCAGATTATGTCCCTCCCCGGGTATCTTGATATGAATTATTGGTATGAATTGTTCACAGATGAACCATACTTCAATTAGACTTCACAAATTTGAAACTTGCCTGTATGTTCCCCAAGCAATGTATAATTAAAAGCTGTGCAGTGAATATGTAGATAGTAATAAACACACACCAGAACCTCCGATTTGGATAGCTGTCATAAAGATTGCAGATTTTAAGGCTAATGCAGATGTGTGTTTTTATAACTGTTTTACTGCATTTATTTTAAACTACTAATAATAATTAAAATTTTGCTTAGAGGCACCTTTCAAGGCACTTGGTCACCTTACGAAAAAATAAATAAGTAGATATATAAACAAACCAGCAAGCACAATGACTCCAATACAATCAAACATGATAAAACAAGTAATGAGCTTCCCAGTATATGTACTCAAAAAGAGTATGGCAACCTAAAGAGATGAGTTTTAACAGCAGTATTAAATTGTATAATAGAGCCCAATTGGCCAATATGAGAGGAGAGAGACTTCCAGAGACCATTGCAGCATGGGAGAAGGCTCTGGCACCTACAGTGCAGAGTTTAATTTCTGGGACAGAGGGTAGACCTGCAGATGATAATCAGAGAGAGCAATAGGGAGTTTAGGTCTGCAGAAGGTCAGTGAGATAGAAAGTAGAGCTTTTACATTTTAAAAGTATTATTTTTTAAAATGTTCTTGTTGGCACACAGGGGACCAGTAGAGTTGAAAGAGTAGTGGTGGGATGTGGCCAGTGGACTTAGAGCATATAGATATTCTCCCTACAGTGATAAGTAGTTCAGAAACAGTGAATTGTCTTTATGTTGTCCTTGTTGATATGGAAATTACAGTGAAATGTGGTTCAGGAGATTAGCAGGCAACTCATGATTTGTACAAAATCAATACCATTCATCAGGTGAGTACTTCAGTAAAGTAGAAGTAATGCAAATGAACAGTAAGGTGGAGAAAGTAATCCATAATGGCAGTTTAAATCCATAATGCATTCATGGCAGTCAAAATCCATAACGCATTCATGGCAGTTAAAATCCATAACACACTTGTGACAGTAGCTGGGAGACGGATGGAAGGCGGCCACCTGCGAAGGACCGTTGGAGCACAATAATCACCAACAGTGGCTCTAAACAGACTCTGAAAATTACAAACAATGTAAAAGCTTAAAGTTTCCAGAGTTACTGTCCATCTAATTAAAAAAACTCAGACAAAAAATCAGGTACTGTATACAAAACCAATGTGATGAGCAATAGCGACCACAACATGCCAGCATTCACTCACACTTCCTGCTTCAAGTAGTAGGCACTCCCTCCTAATGGGTTTAACTGTGTACTACACTTTGGCATGCAAGCATGTATGACATTTCCTCCATCTCTGTTGCATGACAAACTTTCAGTATTTTTAGTATTTATCATTGCTAGTTTTTACATACAGTCTGGCCAAGCTTATGTTATGCTATCTGATTTTAGTTAATACAGAGTGCAGTAAAATTCTTACTTGCTCGTCAGCCCAACAAATTAACACTAAGCTAAAAAACACTCACATTCAGTTTTTAAATGATCTTCTAACTCTGGCAAAAAATTCCTGAAACGAGTAAAAAAAATAACTTGTTTTATCCTATTGTTTAGCTCTAACCTGGAAGACAGAAAAATAGGTTAGTGGGCAGCATAAAAGAACAACTAGCTTGGGACCTACCTAGAAAACCAGTATTTTCTTATCACCATATGAAAAACGACTATCTTATATATTATAGCCGTTTTGAGGATGTTAGAGTGGTTTGTTAACATTGAGATATCCATCCTTTTCTTGTTAGTGTGTGTGCCTGAAAAAACAAAAAATAACCAATAATGATAGTCCGTTGTCACTCCTCTAAGTGTGTACTTCATTTCCATGATTTTTCAGTTTATGAATTTATTTGCTTCTGTTTACAGTGATTCTTATATCTGCTGAGGTTTTTGTTTCTAGTTTACAGTATAGTGTTATTTGGCAGGTACTGTATCAACATGTATATATTTATTTATATAATCACATTTTTTATTAAAATAATTGCAGACTGTTATTGCACCCAAAAATGTGACACTGAGAACTGTACTCATGTTTATTCCTTTTTGGGGTAGACAATAGAAACTTGTAGCTAGTAATCAATCACTTTTGAAGGGTGGCCATGCATGAAAAATCTGCTTACATACTTTGCCTGAGTGAAAATGGGCCTAGTTGTAAATGCAAATATACTTGCGTAGTTTGCATTCCACTTTAGCTTGGGGCATGTTGTAAAAATGTCTTTATCGTGCAGGTGTTCTGTGATTACTGTATCACTGTGTGGTGTTAGTGCTATCCATGAGTGCATGTAGCTGGCCTCCTGAGCTTAAATTGAGAAACTGATAAATGTTTAGAAGGGGTTGTTATCCATTAAATTATGTATGTATTGACCAATCAAATGAAGTATATTTCTTAAATTTTTATCATTTTACTTCAGTTCAGTAGTAAAATCATCTTTAAAAAATTTGGGACCAATAAATAACTGCTTCAAAACAGCATCGTACTGCATCCAAAGGTACTGTACATACAGTTGCAGCAACTTTATTAAGAACTTTATTATTTGGTATTCCATGCAGAAATACTTTTTTCTTAATAGTAAAGATATATATTTTTGCTTGCCTGATCACATCTTGAATTTTCCCATTTAATTTCATGATTGTTTGGTGTCTGTCTCATCCAGAACAATAGAATTGAGCTCCCTGAAGCACTGGATCAGTGTTTCCCAACCTCGGTCCTGGGGGAACACTGTGGCTGCAGGGAACAATATAGAAATTAGAAAACTAAGTTTGGTAAATATATATATACAGTGCATCCGGAAAGTATTCACAGCGCATCACTTTTCCACATTTTGCTATGTTACAGCTTTATTCCAAAATGGATTAAATTCTTTTTTTTTTCTCAGAATTCTACATACAACACCCCATAATGACAATGTGAAAAAAGTTCACTTGAGATTTTTGCAAATTTATTAAAAATAAAAAACTGACAAATCATATGTACATAAGTATTCACAGCACTTTGCTCAATACTTTGTCGATCCACATTTGGCAGCAATTACAGCCTCAAGTCTTTTTGAATATGATGCCACAAACTTGGCACACATATCCTTGGCCAGTTTCACCCATTCCTCTTTGCAGCACCTCTCAAGCTCCATCAGGTTGGATGGGAAGTGTCGGTGCACAGCCATTTTAAGATCTCTCCAGAGATGTTCAATCGGATTCAAGTCTGGGCTCTGGCTTGGCCACTCGAAGACATTCACAGAGTTGCCCTGAAGCCACTCATTTGATATCTTGGCTGTGTGCTTAGGGTCGTTGTTCTGCTGAAAGATGAACCGTCGCCCCAGTCTGAGGTCAAGAGCGCTCTGGAGCAGGTTTTCATCCAGGATGTCTCTGTACATTGCAGCAGTCATCTTTCCCATTATCCTGACTAGTCTCCCAGTTCCTGCCGCTGAAAAACATCCCCACACCATGCTTCACTTTAGGGATGGTATTGGCCTGGTGATGAGTGGTGCCTGGTTTCCTCCAAACGTGATGCCTGGCATTCACACCAAAGAGTTCAATCTTTGTCTCATCAGACCAGAGAATTTTGTTTCTCATGGTCTGAGAGTCCTTCAGGTGCCTTTTGGCAAACTCCAGGCGGGCTGCCATGTACCTTTTACTAAGGAGTGGCTTCCATCAGGCCACTCTACCATATAGGCCTGATTGGTGGATTGCTGCAGAGATGGTTGTCCTTCTGGAAGGTTCTCCTCTCTCCACAGAGGACCTCTGGAGCTCTGACAGAGTGACCATCGGGTTCTTGGTCACCTCCCTGACTAAGGCCCTTCTCCCCCGATCGCTCAATTTAGATGGCCGGCCAGCTCTAGGAAGAGTCCTGGTGGTTTAGAACTTCTTCCACTTACAGATGATGGGGGCCACTGTGCTCATTGGAACCTTCAAAGCAGCAGGAATTTTTCTGTAACCTTCCCCAGATTTGTGCCTCGAGACAATCCTGTCTCGGAGGTCTACAGACAATTCCTTTGACTTCATGCTTGGTTTGTGCTGTGACATGAACTATCAACTGTGGGACCTTATATAGACAGGTGTGTGCCTTTCCAAATCATGTCACATCAACTGAATTTACCACAGGTGGACTCCAATTAAGCTGCAGAAACATCTCAAGGATGATCAGGGGAAACAGGATGCACCTGAGCTCAGTTTTGAGCTTCATGGCAAAGGCTGTGAATACTTATGTACATGTGCTTTCTCAATTTTTTTATTTTTAATAAATTTGAAAAAACCTCAAGTGAACTTTTTTCACATTGTCATTATGGAGTGTTGTGTGTAGAATTCTGAGGAAAAAAATGAATTTAATCCATTTTGGAATAAGGCTGTAACATAGCAAAATATGGAAAAAGTGATTCGCTGTGAATACTTTCCGGATGCACTGTATTATATATTGTGACGGACAGCTGGGTCCCATGCCCGGCCGGGACGCCTCTGCTGCATACGTCCCAGGGGAGCCATCATGGACATTGCAGTACCTTCCCCGGGGCGCTTGGGGGCAGCTTCCCTGGCCGTGGATCCCTCCTCAATCTTCCCCGTTGCTCCATGGGACATGGAGTCCACCACAGCAGCCCGGTTGGGAGATGGGGTGGCCACTAGGGGGTGCTGCTGCTGGACGGTTTATCAGCCCCACCCGAAGGTGCAATTAAGACCAGCTGGTCAGGCACCTGGAACACTTCCGGGTGGGGTATAAAAGGGCCTGCCTCCCAGCAATCAAGGCCAGAATCGGGAGGAAGAGGACGAGGTTGCCTGGGAGGAGTGGTGGAGCAGGAAAGTGTGGTTTTTGTGTGTTTTGTGCTTGGGACTGTGTTGAGCCGGTGGGACACGGGGAAGGCGTGTGCCCACGGCTGAAGAAAATAAAAAGCCCTTTGAGTGTGAACACATGCCTCTGCATAGTCTGTGCCGGGTCAGGCGCTATATATCGCCTTTATCACACTGGCGTAGCCGGCAGGATCCTGGCCCGTCCATTTGGGTCGGAACCTGCGTTATTTACTCTTGCTGACCTGGCATAGCGAAGCGCAACAGTGCGGGGCACAGTTCTCGGCTCAGCGGCGTCGGAGAGTGAGCTCCCGACGCAGCTACAGGCAAGCAGTCAGGCAGGACTGCACAGCACAGCGCACTGAAGCGCGCACACGCGGCAGGAGCTGCAAGCCAGCACACGCGTACAGCGCGCGCGCGACACGCAACAGGGGCCGCAAGCAGGCATGTGCAAGCCAACGCGGAGTACCCAACTGAAGCCGCCAAGGAGCTGCTGTAGGCGTTTTGCAATGGGGAAGAAAAAAGCCGGGCGGACACAGAGGCCAACTGGCAGACGCCGCCACGCCAGTCCGCTGCACGGGATGCCACCGGAGGTAGGTGACGGGCCGCGGGTTTGTTTTTCCGCATGTGGGTTGACCTACCTCCTGGACGCCGAGGGGCGAAGCACCCAGTGCGGGCAGGGGGACGGGTGTCCATGGCGTGACGGCGGAGCCAGCTCGGAGGAGAGCGAGGCGGAGCTGTGTCTTCCCTTCGGCCTGAGCCAGCGGCTGGCGGAGGAGAGCCCGGACGAGCTTCCCAGCGCGGCGCCCCTGCAAGTGGGGCAGGAGCGGCTCCGTGAAACAGGTAAACGGTGGGGGACGTGTGTCAATCACCCGCCGAGGAGGATCGGCAGGCGGGATGACGGACGCCTTCCTCTCCTCCAGACTACCCGAAGGGGCCTGTGGGGGATCCACAGGGTCTTCTTGGCACGCGGTCGGCGGAGGGTGACCCGGAGAGCCAAAATCCACCGCCGGCCTCCGCTATTAATATTTCCTGGGCTGTAGGGGAGGCGAACTCTGTTGTCCTCGCCCTACATTCCCTTTTGCAAGTTTTTCAGGTCCTGCGGGAAGCGAAGGAGGGGCTGGAGAAGAAGCTCGGTATCCCGTGCGGGGCCCTGTCTGAATGGCTTTGTGACGGCGGGTGGCCAGCCTCCCACCGGCAGGACAAAGCGGTGCAGGTAAGTGAAGCCGGCACCGCAGAGAATAGGGGCGGGACGCATCGGCAGCAGCGTTGGTCAATACTGCCTGTCAGGCGGACCCGCCCACCAAACGAGAGGCTGCTGTGATGACTGACAGCAAGGCGGACGAGCATGCGGGGAGGCAGCTGGTGGAAACCGGCTGCCAAACAACCCCACCCCGACCGCCACCGCCGGTCTTACGGCAGTCCGAAGGGACGCAGGCGGTGCGGGGTCCCTCCTTTTCTCATAGGGGGACTCAGACCGCCAGTGCGTCCCAAAGGAAAAGGGGGAACCGGAAGAGGAAACTGGAATCCCCGTACATAGCGCAGTGTATGCCTGTCGGCCTAGAACCGAAGGAGGGCTGCACTGCAGAGGGGCGAAACCGTCACAAGCCCTCCTCGGAGGGGGCGAAGGGGCAGGCGTTCCCTGCCTGCTTCCGCACGTGCCGGGGCCGTACTGGAGGGGGTCGGCGGTGTTATAACTGTGGCCACAGTGGCCATGTCTGGCGGTGTTGTCCCGATGGACATCGGGGCAATGCCCCCAGACCTGTTTATTCTGTTTTTACAGGGCGCAGCCGCGGGACCAGAAATGCCAACTCCCCGTCCTGGAGAAGACTGGACCTCGCGGGGCAGGCCGATGAACCCCACAAGCCTCATCTGAAGGAGGGGCCATGTGACAGACAGCCGGGTCCCATGCCCGACTAGAACGCCTCTGCTGCATACGTCCCGGGGGAGCCATCATGGACTTCCCCGGGGCGCTTGGGGGCAGCTTCCCTGGCCGTGGATCCCTCCTCAATCTTCCCCGTGGCTCCATGGGACATGGAGTCCACCACAGCAGCCCGGTTGGGAGATAGTGTGGCCGCTAGGGGGTGCTGCTGCTGGACGGTTTATCAGCCCCACCCGGAGGTGCAATTAAGACCAGCTGGTCAGGCACCTGGAACACTTCCGGGTGGGGTATAAAAGGGCCTGCCTCCCAGCAATCAAGGCCAGAATCGGGAGGAAGAGGACGAGGTTGCCTGGGAGGAGTGGTGGAGCAGGAAAGTGTGGTTTTTGTGTGTTTTGTGCTTGGGACTGTGTTGGGCCGGTGGGACACGGGGAAGACGTGTGCCCACGGCTGAAGAAAGAAAATAAAAAGTATTGAGTGTGAACATGTGCCTCTGCGTAATCTGTGCCGGGTCAGGCTCTATATAGCGCCTTTATCACTATATATATATATATATATATATATATATATGTATATATATATATATATACAGTATATATACTCAGCAAAAAAAGAAACGTCCCTTTTTCAGGACTGTGTATTTCAATAACAATGTTTTAAAAATCCAAATAACTTTACAGATCTTCATTGTAAAGGGTTTAAACAATGTTTTCCATGCATGTTCAATTAACCATAATTAATTAATTAACATGCACCTGTGGAATGGTCGTTAAGACCTTAACAGCTTACAGAAAGTAGGCATTTAAGGTCACAGTTCTAAAAACGCAGGACACTAAAGAGACTTGTCTACCGACTGTGAAAAACACCCAAAGAAAGATGCCCAGGGTCCCTGCTCATCTGCGTGAACGTGAATTAGGCATGCTGCAGGGAGGCATATATAGGCAATATCTATCTATCTATCTAAATTGCCATGTCCGCACTGTGAGATGCCTAAGACAGCGCTACAGGGAGACAGGAAGGACAGCTGATCATCCTCGCAGTGGGAGACCACGTGTAACAACACCTGCACAGGATCGGTACATCCGAATATCACACCTGCGTGACAGGTACAGGATGGCCACAACAACTGCCCGAGTCACACCAGGAACACACAATCCCTCCATCAGTGCTCAGACTGTCCGCAATAGGCTGAGAGAGGCTGGACTGAGGGCTTGTAGGCCTGTTGTAAGGCAGGTCCTTACCAGACATCACCAGCAACAACGCCGCCTATGGACACAAACCCACCTTCGCTGGACCAGACAGGAGTGGAAAAAAGTGCTCTTCACTGATGAGTCACGGTTTTGTCTCACCAGGGGTGATGGAGGGATTCGTGTTTATCGTCGAAGGAATGAGCGTTACACCGAGGCCTGTACCCTGGAGCGGGATCGATTTGGATCGATGGCTAGGGCCATTCACCCCAGAAATGTCCAGAAACTTGCAGGTGCCTTGGTAGAAGAGTGGGGTAACATCTCACAGCAAGAACTGACAAATCTGGTCCAATCCATGAGGAGGAGATGCACTGCAGTACTTCAAGCAGCTGGTGGCCACACCAGATACTGACTGGTACTTTTGATTTTGAGCCTCCCTTCATTCAGGGACACATTGTGAAACATTTTTAGTTTATGTCTTATGGTGTTGACTCTTTTAGTGTTCATACAAATATTTACACATTAAGTTTACTGAAAGTAAAAACAGTTGAAAGTCAGAGGACGTTTCTTTTTGCTGAGTATATATATATATATATATATATTTATATATTTATATATTTATATATATATATATATTTATATATATAGTGAGACTTGCCTGGACACCACCAGTCGGAAACCACATCTTTACAAAATTCACACATTTATTATTCATCAAATAAACACAGTTTCACACAGTACACAGTGCCCAAGCATCAATCACCTCTAATTCAGGCTTCTTCAATGTCCGTGGCTGCCTTTTCTCTCCTTATGGGAGCTTCGTCCTGCTCCCACTCTTGGGAAAAACTGCACAGAGAAAGGGCAAACTATAATGAAATCAACAAAAGAGAGTTAAGCATTTAAATCTATAACAAAAGCAGAAGTATTTCTAAATGTCTTATAAATGTAAAAATCATGCTGCTGTGCTTTTCTGAATGTAGAATAAAAGAAAAATAATACCAGCTAATTAAATGAGATCAGTGTTATCAGGTGTTGTCACTGACTAGGAATCTGGTTGGAACAAAAACTTGCAGCCACAGTGTGCGCCCAGGACAGAGGTTGGGAAACACTGCAATAGATAAAAAAGAGTAAATATTAAATTGCCCTGTGTTTTAGACAATTTTTTTGTGTCGTATGTTCGCTGTTTCAACTTTTGCAATTTCCAGTGAGACCAGTAACGTTTCTGTCTTAATCCAGTCTAAACAAGATGGATGGATGAACAGATGTACAGGTGGTTTTCGTTCCTGAATTTCTTCATTTTTAATTTCATTACATAATGGTTGGAGCAACTCACATTGAGTACTAAGCTGAACTTTCATTTGGACAGGTGAATAACCTTCAGATAATTGAGTAATCTGCTCATGTAGGAGACTCAAGAATCCCACCTTTCTCATTTTTTAACTGTCTGTAATAATTGATGATTTGCCCTGTCTTTTTTCATTGGCTAAACCGTCTATTCACAGTTCACAACCATATGCCATTTAAACAAAGGTCCTTTCTACTCAGGCTAATCTGATTACAAATAATTACATCCATGGCTTCAAAGTGAATTTCATCATTCATACATTGTCTGTAACTTGTGCTATAATTAAGTCATCTCATTAAATACTTGATTTATTTATTAAATATAACATATTCTTAAGCCCTTAAGATTATCTTTTTTAATTTTATTAATTACATTTCTAAATTAGTAATTTATAAAACCCATTGTTAATATTGCACCATTGAATGCAGCTAAATATTCAGAGGGACGACAAGTAAGCTGAACATTTACCTAAAGCATTTTTGTTTTGTCACTATAAAATATAAGATGCTGCACTAAAGTCAACAATACAATACAATGTATTTTTTGTATAGCCCAAATTTACTCAAGAAGTGCCGCAATGGGCTTTAACAGGACCCGCCTCTTGACAGCCCCCCAGTTTTGACTCTCTAAGAAGACAAGAAAAAACTCCCAAAAAACGCCCCTTGTAGGGAAAAAATGGAAGAAACCTTGGGAAAGGCAGTTCAAAGGGAGACCCCTTTCCAGGTAGGTTGGGCGTGCAGTGAGTGTCAAAAAGAAGGGGGTCAATACAATACAGTACAATACACAGAACGAATCCTCAATACAGTATAAAAATAAAAATTTTAGAAGTAGGGTAGGAGCAGAATGTAACAATAGATGATATCACATATTGTGATTTGGATTTGTTTAGAGTCCTGGAGACCTCATTCATCAAGCTGCCTTCTCCAATTGGCCATTCCACATCTGAAATAACGCTAATCCGATGAAAGCACCCCCTTTCAACATGAAGTGAAAAATGAAAAACAAAGAGCTGTTTGAAAGTGTAACTAAAACAATAAGTCAAAATATAAAATCAAGTATCGAAAATGGAATAGTCAGAATATAATAGTACTAGCAAAATACCCGCGCTTCGCAGCGGAGAAGCAGTGTGTTAAAGAAGTTATGAAAAAGAAAAGGAAACATTTTAAAAATAACGTAATATCCCTTCATTGTCAACCATTGTAAAGATAACAGGTTTCATTCATCGAAGTGATCACTACCCAAATACCTACGGTACTCGTGAATCTAAGATGTTTAACAGGCATTCCCGGTATTAGGTTGTGGATTTGCCTGCGAATATTTAGCGGCAGCATGTCTATGAACTTAATTTAAACTTAAGCTTTACACCTTGCTTTCCTATTCATATGTCTACAAAGGCTTGTTCAGCTTCAGAGGGTTGTTCCTTTCTTACTGCATCAATAAACAGCTCGTCTTCCTCTTTATCTGAGACATCACACACTGCATGCACGGGTTTACCTTTCCCATTCCTGTAAACTTTAGCGAAGAGGTGCAATTTACAACATTTTTTACAGTCTTTCTTTAGCTGGACATTGACTTTTTCCACCGTGTGGTTTGTTTCCGCAGTAGGTGAACTTATGAATATGCGTGTATGAGTCAGTCGCTTCATATTCTATTGCTGCCATCTCAATTGTGTAATGCGTTTTTTGTTCAGCGCGCTTTGGAGCTCTTGCTTCTTGTATGCGTACTGTGTTCACAGTCAGTTCACGTGAGCTGCTCGGAGTACATGCATTGAAGGTTCTCAGCTTTGCATGTGCTATCTCGTGCGATCTTGCGATATCCACGGCTTCATTTAATGTTAGCTCAAACCCGGCACTTAAAAGTTTCTCTCGCACTTTTGCTGAGTTTGTGCCAAACACTATTCTATCCCTGACCATCTCATCTTCATTTGCATAAGCACAGTCCTTCACCAGCAATTTTAACTCCGTTACAAAGTGATCAAAACTTTCGTTTATACCCTGCGTCCTCTCATTAAATTTGTATCTCGCGAATATCGCATTCGTCTTAGGCATGACGAATGCCAGCGGCAGCGTGTTTATGAACTTAATTTAAAGTTAAGCTTTACACCTTGCTTTCCTATTCGTTTGCATAAGCACAGTCCTTCACCAGCAATTTTAACTCCGTTACAGCAATTTTAACTCCGTTACAAAGTGATCAAAAGTCTCGTTTATACCCTGCGTCTTCTCATTAAACTTGTATCTTGTGAATATCGTATTCGTCGTAGGCAGGACAAACACCAGCGGAAGCGTGTCTATGAACTTAATTTAAACTAAGCTTTACACCGTGCTTTCCTATTGATATGTCCTCAAAGGCTTGTTCAGCTTCAGAGGGTTGCTCCTCTCTTACTGCATCAATAAACAGCTCGTCTTCCTCTTTATCTGAGACATCACACACTGCATGCACGGGTTTACCTTTCCCAGTCCTGCAAACTATAGTGAATTGGTTCAATTTACTACATTTTTTACACTGTCTTCCTTTAGCTGGACATTGACTTTTTCCACCGTGTGCTTTGTTTCCACAGTAGCTGCATTTATGAATATGCTTGTATGCGTCACTTACTTCATATTCTGCCTTCTCAAATGTGTAATGCGTTTTTTGTTCAGCGCTCTTTGGAGCTCTTCCTTGTTCTCTGCATACTGCGTTCACAGTCAGTTCACGTGAGCTGCTCGGAGTACATGCATGGAAGGTTCTCAGCTGTGCTTGTGCTATCTCGTGCAATCTTGCGATGTCCATGGCTTTATTTAATGTTAGCTAAGACCCGGCACTTAAAAGTTTCTCTCGCACTTTTGCTGAGTTTGTGCCAAACACTAGTCTATCCCTGACCATCTCATCTTCGTTTGCATAAGCACAGTCCTTCACCCACGAATATTTAGCGGCAGCGTGTCTATTGGATTGCTGCTGACGGATGGACTTATATGGGCAGGCACTCAATTACATGGGAGGCGTGATGATGCGGGACGCAACTCCGCCTTACACGGCGACTGAGCTGCAGGCTATGGCTGTATATATGTACGTAAGTAGGTTCCAGTTATGACCGTTACCTGTAGAATTTTGAAATGAAACCTGCTTAACTTTTGTAAGTAAGCTGTAAGGAATGAGCCTGCCAAATTTCAGCCTTCTACCTACACGGGAAGTTGGAGAATTAGTGATGAGTGAGTGACTGAGTGAGTAAGTCAGTCAGTCAGTCAGTGAGGGCTTTGCCTTTTATTAGTATAGATAATAGCACAGCAGCATAAATAAAATGTAACTAAATTAATAAAATTTTAACATGCCTCTTTTGGTCTCTTCCATTATAAAATCTCCTGAATAGGATATTCAAACAATTTGAAAGTAATTAAAGGATGAAAGTTCCAAACAAACCTGATTGGGGTCAGTCCAATGAATTTATTCATTCAGAAGGGTGTACACAATTTCTAATAAAAACTAAATAAAACCGCTGAGAATCCCACCAATACAACATGATTTAAACTTGCTTTTATGTTTACTTTGCTATTAAACAGGGAACTGATCCAGTCAAAAAAAATGAAATCCAAAAAATTGAGTAGATCTACAGCGTACTTTGACTACTAGTGTTGATCAGCAAATTTCGGCAAAACACACTTCGCAGCAAACTGGCTGCATTCGTTATCACTCTTGTTCGTCAAATTATTTACTGGTAATTCTAACGGTTTAGGAGAACTTTTTTCCCCAGTACCACAGGCTTTGCAAGGCAAACGCAACATCCCTTAGAGCTGCAACAGCCAGCATTGGATGGGACCGTTTCCAAACCACCGGTTTATAATGCTCTGCATAATTTGCATTACAGACTCTCTGGATCTTACCTAGTGGTAGAACAGATAAGTAAATAATGCAGGTTCTCAGAATTTTATTTTTATGATACATATACAGCATAAATAATGAGTTATCTCTGCTTCTCATCAAATATGTAGCTCAATCTTCAAGTTCCATGTCAGTATATGAGAAGGATGCC